>NC_053024.1:544335555-544613385 GCF_003073215.2 Triticum urartu
AAGCTTTGCACATCAAAGGAGCCTGGGGCAGTGGCAGCACCGGGAAGCCTTGGCAGTCTTGGCTTTGGCTTCTGGGTTTGAGGTCTTTGCTCCACATGGTAATCATACTTAGGTCCAGGTGAAAGTGCGTTATATCGACTAGAGGGGGGTGAATAGGCGATTTTTATGAAAGTCTTCAAAACATGGGAGTTATGAAGACAAACGATAGAAATAAACCTAATACCCTGCAGCGGAAGGTAGACTACACTAGGCAAGCCATAGTCAAGTATTCAATAGAGTGAAAGCACAATGACTAATAGCAGCAATGTTGTAAGGATCAGGTAGGAAGATATTGTGAAGCCAGACAGAACACGCAGTCACTCAGTGAAGACAAAAGATAGTGCAAACATACAATGACTTCACAAGAGTAACAGTAAGTAAAGGGAAGGGAAGATGAAACCAGTGACTCGTTGAAGACAATGATTTGTTGGACCAGTTCCAGTTGCTGTGACAACTGTACGTCTGGTTGGGGCGGCTAGGTATTTAAACCTTAGGACACACAGTCCCGGACACCCAGTCCTGAACAGCAGCTCAGGACACCCAGTCCTCACCGTATTCCCCTTGAGCTAAGGTCACACAGACCTCGCCCAATCACTCTGGTAAGTCTTCAAGGTAGACTCCCAAACCTTCACAGACTTTGTTCACCGGCAATCCACAATGTCTCTTGGATGCTCAGAACGCGACGCCTAACCAGCTGGAGGATGCACAGTCCTCAAGTGTAATAAGTCTTCAGATCACACGGACAAGAAGACTTAAGTGATGCCTAATTCTCTTTGGCTCTGGGTGGTTAGGGCTTTATCCTCGCAAGGAATTCTCTCTCAAAGGCTTCGAGGTGGGTTGCTCTCAAACGACAAAAGCTGTACTCTCAATCTGAGCAGCCAACCGTTTATGGTTGTAGGGGTGGGCTACTTATAGCCACTTGGCAACCCGACCTGATTTGTCCGAAATGACCCTGGGTCACTAAGGAACTGACACGTGTTCCAACGATCAGATTTCAAACTCACACGGCAACTTTACTTGGGCTACAAGCAAAGCTGACTTGTTCGACTCTGGACAAGATTCGCTCTCATAGTCTTCACTCGAAGACATAGGTTTTGGTTAGGCATCACTTCAGTCATTCTGACTGGTTCTCTTGGACCCCACTTAATAGTACGGTGGTTCCTATGACTCAACACAAAATAAAGAGAACTACGAAAGATCTAAGTCTTCGAGCTCCATAGGCTTCATGTGGTGTCTTCTCTTGTCATAGTCTTCAATGTGAATATCTTCATATACCACCTTTGACTTCAATGTCTTCATACATTTTAGGGGTCATCTCTGGTAGGAAAACCGAATCAATGAGGGACTTCTACCTGTGTTTTCCTGCAATTCTCACAAACACATTAGTCCCTCAACTAGGTTTGTCGTCAATACTCCAAAACCAACTAGGGGTGGCACTAGATGCACTTACACCAGGAGAAGTGGGCGGAACCATGATAGGCCATCTCATGGTGACAAGCTCACCACTACGACTAAACGCGTGTTCCATTGTATCAGGCCTTGGTGGAGGAACAACGTCATCTGAAGTGATTGGCTGCCCAATGTTGTCAGTTGCAGCATTGGTTTCGGGCTCCACATTGTCTTGAACCATGACAGTGTGATTGGCTTTAGTGGCATTGGTGGTGGCAGCCTCATTGTTTTCAACCTCCATCTCTTCAACGACTGGAGGGTCTGGCACAATCACGCTCTCTTCGTGTAGGACTGGATCACGGGTAGGGGGAGTGGCTTCTCTCTCTTCTTCTTTCTCTTCTTCTTTTTCTTCTTTGGCTGATGCAGCCGGAATGCCTTCAGCAGCATTAGCTTCAGACTCAGAAGCAGACACAGAAGGGATGGCTTCAGGAAACACTTGACGTGCTACTGAGCTTTTGTGTTGCAAGTCCTCTTATGAAATGCTTGACATGGAGACGTGAGGCCCGAGGGCTTTGCGAAGCCTGCGAAATGCTGGCGATGCCTTTGGTGAGGGAGTGGTCTGTTCCATGTAGTCATCCTCAACCATCGGAGTGGTGACTTGAGCTGGTGGAGTACGGGGGATTTCATCTTGCATGGGGGTGTCTGGTTGTTGCTCTACCCATGAATCATCTTGAGCAACCGGCGTCAATGGACGACCAATGCCAATGATTTCACTGCTCGTGGGAGCAGGCGATGATACCAGATTGGATTCAAGCTGAGGAAGGACGTCATCATCAGTAACATTGTCTTCATGACTAATGTCTTCAGCTGCGTTGGGGTCAACGGCTGGTATCTCTTCACTTGTTGGAGCCTCTGTGGAAGTAGGCTCATGAATCACAAGGCGGCGCTCGCGGTTGGTAGGAGGAACAACAGCGATTGGTTCAACATTGAGGGGCTCTGGGGCAGCAGCACGCTCTTTTCGTGAAGACTTTGAAGCCTTTGTCTTCAACTTCTTCTTAGAGGGAGCATCATTAGAGGCGTCTTTATGCTTCCTCTTCCTGGCTTCAAACTTAGCTTTCCTTGTCTTCTTTTTCTCAGAAGTTGCTGAGGGGACCTTTGGCTTTGAAGCCAGTCATGCTGGCAGGGAAGACTATGCTTGGTTGGCCCTGCCTTGAAGATTTTGGTTCAGCTTCAGCAGAATTCTTGCTCTTCTTGGCAGCCATCTTGGGATCGATGCCGGGACGCCCAAGTGCCTTTCTCTTTTTAGCCTCATTGTGCGCTTGCACACACTTTGTGCATAGTACTTCATGCGCTCGCGTGAGCCTTTGGCTTCTTCATGCTTCTTGTTGAACTGGTCCTTGAGGTCATGCATTATCTGCTTGAATTTTTGCACATCAACAACACTGAGCTTGGCCATGTGCTTCTTGTACTAAGCCTTCTCATAGTCTATCTTGTTCTTCAGCTCAAAAAAAATTTGAGCTAAGGCAAGATTATTGGCAATGGCTCCTTGGAAGGTGACGCTGATGTCCATTGGCAGCTGTAGATCATCAATGTTGATGCTTTGATCCTCAAACCATTCATCAATGAAGTTATTGAGAATATCAGCATCAAAAAGAGGCAGATCTTGGAAGATCTCGGCCTCCTGCTTGCTCTTGATCAACATTTCCGAAGCATCATCTCCAATATCTTCATCACTTGATAGATCGATGGTGTCGTCTTCATTGCACAGAATGGCGGCAGGACTAAGATCATGCCTAGAAATCTTCTTAGGCTTCTTGGTCTTCTCAGAGACTCGAGATTGATCTTCAGACTACACACAGAATTCAGGAGGTGCAGTTTTCAATGGCTTCACAGTCGAAGCTTTTGGTGCAGCAGAGGGCTTTGAAGCGTTTGACTTCTTCTTCTGCTTCGGTGGTGTAGGTGCATCCTCAGAGTCTGCATCATCAGCAGGCTAATCTATTGTGTCCCTGTGAGTGGCAATATGGGAGAGGAGCCCATCGAAGCCATTGAAGGGGACAATGACATCGGGATTAGCGTCATGTGTGCCATCCGGCCTTAGAGCAGATGGACCAGGATTGAAGTTGAGTTCGAATGCCTTCTTGTTCTTGACAGCAGACTCCTTTGCAAACTGGAAGTTGCACTTGAAGAGATCATCGTCATGACACCATCGAAGAGATGATGGGTCGGCATTTTCTGGCCGAGGTCCTTGGACCATGCATGGATAGAAGCCTTGAGCAATAGCTTCAGGCTTCATCTTCGGTGGCAAATTCCTACAAAGAATATTGCCCCATGGGCGCTTAACAGCATTCTTTTCTGCATACTCAGGTGTGACAAAGTTATACTTGAACCATTGCTCAGCCCAATATCTTCGAATCCACCAGATTCTAGTCTTGCGCTAATTGTAGTTCTCCTCAGGATCAGACTTGTAAATTCATACAGATCTGGGGGCAGGTCCAGAGCAGTATTGCCACGACGTTGCCGGCCACCTTTTCTTGCAGATTTCTCAGTAGCCATAATATTCAGACAGAGAGGCTTCAAAACAGTGAAAGGTTTCCGACGACTTGTCAAACAAGAATTGTCTTCAGGAGAGTCAATATGATGCTGTAAGTATTCTGCAAATAAATGCAGACTATGCGAACCAAGGGATTCTCCCATGGACATGTACCTGTGACAGCATTAGAGATGCTAGGGAAGGGGAAGAGGTCATATGCATTCTTAGAAGATTTTGAAGATAAATCAGTTTGAAGACATTGACCTCATAGTGTGAAGACATTCACTTATTTGAAGTGAGTTGGTTCCAGATTTGTACGAATCCAAGAATAAGTACAAGTGAGAAATCTAACTAGTTATGAAGCATAAGTGAATATACTTTGCAAGGTATGAGATTCAGAAACATAAAGATCCGGATTTGGAAGTGCAGAAACCACTTTTGGGTGAAGTGGACGGATTTGACAGATCGAAAAAGTGGTAAAAAGCAAGTTTATTTACCACTTGAAGAACTGCTAGATGGGGCAGAACAGATGCCAAGCAGTCCAATCTCCCGCGCCCTAACTTGGTGGTGGAAGACACCTACGATGGCGGCGAAGAAGACGAGGTCCGCAGCCCGCGTGAGGAGGGCGTCGAAGAGGTCGCGGCAGCTAAGCGCTTCATCTCTGACGTCGACATGAGCTAGCAGTGGCGCTAGGGTTTGAGCGAGATGGCGAGGTGGAAGGGGAAATAATGACCGCGCGGGTGTGTATTTATAAGGTGAAGGGCTACGCAGCGCAATTATGCAGGTGCCCCTGGCGGTTCACATCTGATGGACATGTGGCATGCATGCAACTCATTGAGAGTTGTTCCATGTTCCCACGTGAGCCTGGTTTGTCGGGTGTCCGTTCCGGGTTCTCCGATATTCAGGCAAAAGAGATATAGCATTAAAATAGTTTTAAAAGTGTGTCTCTATGTCTTTAGCTGACAAGGACGCAGTGAAGACATTCAACACGTGTCAACAGAATGGATATGACTGGGCAGAAAGAATTTGAGGTAGAAGCATAGAAGGGGTTAGGGTATGATCACATTCACTTAGTTCAGAAAATGGCAAGTTTGAAGACATAGCTATATGTGAATGTTGTAGAGGACAGAACACACACACACACACATATAGATATATGTACCAGAAAATCCCAAATCAACACTGTGAAGATAAACTTTGAGGACAAATCAATGTTGAAGACAAACCAAATATGAAGATAATGCAATCATAACGCCAAATGAAAATATTCGAGAAAGTTTGGTAGTGGCATTACCCACCGTATAGGAAGTATTAGACCTAGACACAACACACAATTATCGTGACGCTCCAAAGTCAAATTCCGCATTGATGTATTCACACTTAGAGGGTAAGTCTTCATTAATTGAAGATATACGTTACTTCATATGTTACGCATCTGTCATCAACATGCATAAGCGTTAGGATGTGTGTCCATTCACAGGACATTTGAGGATTCTAAGATATTTAGCTTACATCGCATCTTCCAAAACCTTTTCTCATCCAAGGGCTTCGTGAAGATATCTATCGATTTCTTTTAAGTGTCGAAGTGAATGATATCAATGTATTCCTTCATGACATGATGTTAGAGAAAGTGATGACGGATCTGAATGTGTTGTGTCTTCGAGTGCTGAACTAGATTGTTGGCACTCTTGATGGCGCTTTCATTGTTGTAGTAGAGTGTCACATGCTTCAGGTGGATGCCATAGTCCTTGAGAGTTTGCTCCATCCATAGAAGTTGAGCGCAGCAAGATCCAGCAGCAATGTATTCGGATTTAGCAGTGGAGAGTGATACACAGTTCTGGTTCTTTGAGGACCAACAAACAAGAGATCGTCCAAGAAAGTGACATGTGCCTGATGTGGACTTGCGATCAACCTTGTCACCAGCATAATCAGCATCTAAGAATCCAACTAGATCAAACTCTAAACCCTTTGGATACCATAATCCTAGTTTTGGGGTGTAAGCCAAATATCGAAGAATTCGCTTCGCAGCTAAGTGATGCGATTCCTTTGGTGCCGCTTGGAATCGGGCACACATGCAAACGCTAAGCATTATATCAGGCCTAGATGCACATAAGTGGAGTAAAGAACCAATCATGGAGTGGTATACCTTTTGATTGAACTCTTTACCATTGTCGTCGGGGCCCAATTGGCCTTTGGTTGGCATTAGCTGTAGCGATCCGACCTCAAACGGTCAAATCTCTCAGTATAAGTGTCATCCCTGGATTGGTAATGCTGACACACACACTCGAGGATTTATAACATAGTTCAATCACACACTTATCACATCGAATATCTCAAGTGAGTACTTGTTACAATAATATGGCTGAAGGCCATCTAAATAAGATAACAGCGGAAGCTTCGAAGGTAAATGAGTCCATCAACTCCAACGGCATAGCTGAGTGCATGACAACGACCTAGCGCACCTTAGTCTTCATCTCAAAACTCTACAACATAATATGTTGCAGCCTGTGTAGTTCGGCACATGGAATATGCTGGCAAGATAACACTATAGAGCAATGAACAAGTAACAGCTATAATTATATGCATATATGGCTGGTGGAAGGCTCTATGGTTATTATTTTGCAGAAAGCTAGTTTTTCCCTACAACAAAGGAATATATTTTATTTAACTACAAAGTTTGTTGAAAAACATTGAGAATGGTAACCCCATCTCAATCCCAAATTAATAATCATTAACCCAACAAGTTAATTAAGTAAAGTGATGAGATCAACATAGAAATTCGAACACCAGATACTTGAAATGTCCATAACCGGGGTCACGGCTAACCATGATTAGTTTATACACTCTACAGAGGTTTGCGCACTTTTCCCCACAAGACTCGATCTCCTCCGTTATATTTCTCGCACTACATGATGTTTGAGAAACGGATGACCGAGACACAGTCTTTCCGAAGAGGTCCCCTTAATCGATAGATAGGCCGGTACACCTACAATCCCCTACATCTGCTAGCCCATCATGGAAAGGTTTCCCACAACTTACTTAACTATGACAGAGCCCATAGTGTCTTGTGGCTGCACACGGAAGTTTCCAGCATGAACAACATAATGATCCCTTTGATCCTGGGTGGCGAACCATAGGAAAAATCACACAGATATTCCGGGATTCTCCTTTGGGCAACACTGGATTTCCCCAGGTGCCCACAAACCAATCCACCCAGATGTGTGTTAAAGTAGCCACCTTAAGTAAGCCCTTAGTTCATAATAATACTCACAACTGTCATGAATCACTCAAACCAAACCACGTCTACGAGCATAGCATAGCAAAGTATAAATTTGCGTAATGTAGTAACTCCCAAGGTTTGAATAAACGAGCAATAGGTACTACCTCAACAACTACTTCCCAATACCCACATGTTAAATAGATCCTACTCATGCAATGTTTGAGGATTGAGACTAATGCATAAAAACTGGGTAATAAGGGATATGATCAAAGTGTTACTTGCCTTGCTGACGATATGAAAACCCTAGTGATTCGTAGTAACACGCTTTCGCACTCCAGAAACTCTATCGTGAACAAACAATAGCATACATAAGCACTCAAGCATAAGATGCAAGGGTAAAACTCAAATGAAAATATCCAAACTGAAAGTTCAACTGAAGAGCTTCGATTTGCAAAAAGAAACAATCGAATCGGAGCTACGAAACACAAACTACGATCATAAGAAGTTCAAATCCAAATCTGCTTGCAACCAAATTTTAGTTTGTCAAAATCATGTTCATTTTATTATCTGGAAAGAGGGAAACAAGACGAAGATTTTGGTGTTGGTTTCACTGGATTTGGACGAATGAGCAAAAAGTTGCGAAGGTTTGAAGATCAGGGACTAATTTGTGAGAAAAGTATTCGTGGATAGGTTCCTGGCCAAAAATAAAATAAAAAGAAAAACCTATCGAACGAACGTTCGCTAACAGAACCAAATGAACGAACGTTGTTCGCTACTGTGGATTAACGGATGAACGCCCGCAAATTAGATCTGAACGTAAAAACCGAGAAAAACCCTAACCCTAAAAATAAACCGATCTAAACCGAAGAACCAAAAAAACTAAAAAAGAACCGGCGAACCGGGACGGATTTATACCGGTTAACGGTGGCGGCGGGGTCAAAGGCTATGGCGAAAACATGCAGCTCCGGTGAGGCAAAGCGGCGGCGGTGGCGCTAGGCTATGGTGCGGCGGCGCGGCGTCGGGCGGGGTGCGGCGGCGGCGGCTTGCGGGAGGCGCGGCAGCAAGCGCAAGCGGTGGCAGCTAGCGGCGGCAGCGCAGCGGGTTGCGGCGGCGGCAGCTGCGGAACGAGGTGGGCAGGAGGCGGCGGGGTGGGCGGGCTTTAAAGGAGGCGAGGCGGCGCGTGCCTTGGGCGAGGGGGCGGCCCGACGGGAGTCCGATCCGGACTCCCTCGGTGTCTGTGCAGCGGCGGGACTCCTCCCGCTCGGGAGGAAGGCGACGGGGCGACGTGGGCTGCAGCCCAGCTCAACTCGGCCTTCGGCAGAGTCAGGCGGCGAACTTTTTTTTAAATAAAATTTCGCCCGAGGAAAATCCTAATAAAATATTAAAAAAATTCTAAAAATACCAGAAACAATTTTTCACCGTCTAAATCTAATATTTAGAACCAAGTGAACATTTTTCTGGCCTAAAAATGCAATTTTCAAAAATACATATTTTTCTAATTCAAATAAAATAGCATATAACATTCAAATAAAATTTTAATTTGATCTTAAAATTTCTTCTTCAATATTCCTTTCATTTGAAGAAGTCAATTTATCTTCTCTCTTTTATTTTTATTATTGGAATTAATTGGAGAGAAAATATAAAAATCAAATTGATCCTCTTTTCAAAATTGAGAAAAATTCAAATATAAAAATGAATGAAATCTCCAACTCTCTCCTTGGGTCCTTGAGTTGCTTAAGATTTCTAGGATCACAACCAAAATGCAAATAAAATATGATATGCATATGATGACCTATGTATAACATCCAAATTGAAAATTGGGATATTACAAACCTACCCCCCTTAAGATGAATCTCGCCCTCGAGATTCGAGTTGGCTAGAGAATAGGTGTGGGTGGTCTTTCAGTAGGTCTTCTTCTCTTTCTCAGGTGGCTTCATTATCGATATGGTGGCTCCACTGAACTTTACAAAACTTGATAACCTTGCTGCGAGTAACCCGGCTGGCAAACTCGAGAATCTTGACGTGTTTCTCCTCGTAGGTTAGGTCACTATCCAACTAAATTGCTTCCAGGGGCGCTGTATCTCTCAGAGGAATATCGGCCATCTCAGCATGCCACTTCTTCAACTGGGAAACGTGAAACACATCATGAACTCCTGACAACCCTTCGGGTAACTCCAACTTGTAGGCATCTTCTCCCATACGTTCCAGAACTCGGTATGGTCCTGCAAATCTCGGGGCTAGCTTTCCTTTAACTCCAAATCGTTTAACTCCTCGGAGTGGTGACACACGAAGATATGCTCGGTCTCCAATTTCATAGAATACCTCCTTGCGTTTTGTATCGGCGTAACTCTTTTGCCTGGACTGAGCTACCTTCAATCTATCTCGAATCAACTTAACCTTCTCTTCAGACTCTTTGATCAAATCTGGTCCAAACAACTGTCGGTCTCCAACTTCATCCCACATCAATGGTGTCCTGCACCTTCTTCCATACAAAGCTTCAAAAGGGGCCATCTTCAAACTAGCCTGATAATTGTTGTTGTATGAGAACTTTGAGTAGGGCAAATTATCGCCCCAACTAGATCCATAATCTATTGCGCAAGCTCTCAACATGTCCTCCAAAATCTGATTTACTCTCTCGGTCTGTCCATCTGTCTGCGGATGAAAGGCTGTACTGAACTCTAGCCTAGTACCCAAAGTCTGGTGCAGCTGATTCCAAAACTTCAAGGTAAACTATGTCCCTCTATCTGATACGATGGTCCTCGGAACTCCATGCAGACATACAATCCTGGTCATATATATCTTCGCCAACTTCGCGCTTGTATATGTGGTTTTCACGGGGATAAAGTGAGCCACTTTGGTCAAGCAATCAACTACTACCCAGATTGAGTCATATCCCGATCGAGTCCTGGGTAATCCTGTGATGAAATCCATGCCAAGTTTATCCCACTTCCAATCAGGTATCGGCATGGGCTGTAATAATCCGGCTGGCTTCTGATGTTCTGCCTTTACTCTCTGACATACATCGCATACTGCTACATACTCGGCAATATCCTTCTTCATACCTGTCCACCAGAAACGTTCCTTCAAATCCAAATACATCTTGGTGTTTCCGGGGTGAATCGAGTATGGTGAGTCATGGGCTTCCTGAAGTATTAACTTCCTGATCTCCGCATTATTGGGCATGTAAACACAATCATCAAACCATAAGGTTTCGTGCTCATCCTCACGGAAACCTTTGGCTTTTCCTTTGCTCATCTTCTCCTTTATCTCAGCGATTTCCTTATCATCCTTTTGAGCTTCTCGAATCTTTCCCAATAAGGTAGACTGAACCTCCATTGCTGCAACAAAACCTCTTGGAACTATCTCCAACCGAAGTTCCTTGAGATCGTCTACTAATTCCTGCGGTAATCCTCCGCTTACGAGGGTATTGGCATAACTCTTGCGGCTCAAAGCGTCTGCTACGACATTGTCCTTTCCTAGAGGATAATGCAACTTCATATCGTAATCCTTTATGAGCTCCAACCATCTCCTCTGCCTGAGATTTAACTGCTTCTGCGTGAAAATGTACTTCAAACTCTTGTGATCCGTGTACACATCACATCTGTTTCCAATCAAAAAATGTCTCCAGGTCTTGAGCGCATGCACTACGGCTGCTAACTCCACATCATGCATGGCATAATTCAACTCGCGAGGTCGAAGTTGCCGTGAGACATATGAAACAACTCTTCCATCTTGCATAAGTACACCTCCAAGTCCCAAGCGAGAAGCGTCGCAATATACTTGCAAATCCTTGCGTATATCTGAAAGAATCAGCACTGGGGCTGTAACCAAACGTTTCTTCAACTCCTGAAAGCTGGCCTCACAATCCTCGGTCCATTTGAACTTGGTGTCCTTCAACAATTCTGTCATGGGTTTTGCAATTTTGGAAAAATTCTCAATAAATCTCCGATAGTATCCTGCGAGTCCCAGAAAACTACGGATCTCTCCAACTAAGGTGGTTGCCAACCACTCAGTGATAGACTGAACCTTGGTAGGGTCTACGGCTATACCTTCTCCTGATATAACATGTCCAAGAAATCCAACTTCCTTCAACCAAAACTCACACTTGCTAAACTTGGCATACAGCTGGTGTTCCTTGAGCTTCTCGAGAACCAAGCGCAAGTGTTCCTTGTGTTCCTCTTCATTCTTTGAGTACACCAAAATATCATCAATGAACACCACAACAAACTCATCCAAAAACTCCATGAATACCTTGTTCATCATACTCATAAAATAGGCAATGGCATTAGTCAATCCAAAAGACATGACCGTGTACTCATATAGCCCATACCTTGTGGTAAAAGCTGTCTTAGGTATATCCTGTTCTCGGACCTTCAACTGGTGGTATCCTGATCAAAGATCGATCTTGGAGAATACTTTAGCTCCTTGCAACTGGTCAAATAGATCATTGATCATCGGTAGTGGGTACTTGTTCTTGATCGTCACTTCATTCAAAGCCCGATAATCAACAACCATTCTCAAAGATCCATCCTTCTTCTCATCTAAGAGCACCGGGCTCCCCACGGTGATGAACTGGGTCTGATATAACCTTTCTCCAATAACTCCTTAATCTGCTTCTTAATTTCCTTCAGATCATTTGCGGGCATCCGATACGATCTCTTTGATATTGGTCCGGTGCCTGGCAACAGCTCTATCAAAAACTCTATGCCTCGATATGGCGGCATGCCTGGTAATTCCTTTGAAAATACATCCGGGTAATCCTTCACAACAGGCACTTCTTCCTGAACAAATCCCGAGAGAGAATTCACTTGGGTCCTCCTTGGCGCATGCCTAGACACATACTTGATCATTTTTCCCTCCGGGTGGTGAGTAGAATTGACTTACAAGCACAATCGATATTTCCTCCATACTTTGATAGCCAATCCATGCCTAGTATCACATCCAATCCTTGTGACTCCAAGACTATTAGGTCTGAGGGGAAAACATGCCTACCTATGGTCAATGGCATCTGAAAACATCCTCTGCTTGCCATATACTCCGCTCCAGGTGAGCTTACTAACATAGGTGTCTTAAGAACTTTGGTGGGCAACTTATATTTATCCACAAATCCCCTCGATATGTATGAAAGCGATGCACCGGTATCAAAAAGAACAATTGCAGTAAATGACTTAATCAAAAACTTGCCTATAACTGCATTTGGCTGTTCTTCAACCTCCTCCACATTAACATGGTTCACTTGTCCTCTAGTGAAAGGGTTGGGCTTCTTCCCAGAGTTTCCATTTCCATTACCATTCTTCAACCCTGAGCAAGCATCGGCGTACTGTCCAGTCTTCCTGCATTTGTAGCAGGTGACATGGCTCAGGTCCTTCTTAGCGGGCGTTGCTGGATTGGAACGGTTCTGGCTGCTGCTTGCTTTCAATCATAAGGGCCCTGTCTACCAACTCCTGGTAGTTAGTGAATGTTGCCACCATCAACTGCATACTCATCTCATCATTCAGCCCTTCCATAAACTTCTCCTGCTTCGCGGCATCTGTAGCCACATTACCTGGGGCATAGCGAGCTAACTTACTAAACTCATCCATGTACTGCCCCATGGTACGATTTCCCTGGTGTAAGTTGCAAAACTCACGCTTCTTCATACTCATTGCTCCAGTTGGGACATGGGCTGTACGGAAAACTTGCTGAAACTGATCCCATGTGACATTGGCTATGGGAAAAGTGGCTGTGTAATTCTCCCACCATGAGGCTGCGGGTCCATCCAATTGATGTGCGTCAAAGCGCACCTTATCAACATCTGTGCAACCTGCGGTGGTCAGCTCCCTTCCAATCATGCGGAGCCAGTCATCAGCAACAATCGGCTCGGTGCTACTGGAAAACACCGGCGGATTCAACCTCAGAAAATGAGCTAAGTTATCAACTGGAGGTGGTGGCGGTGGGTTGTTGTTGTTGTTGCCTTGGTTCTGGGCTAGTAGCTGCATCAAGGCATTCTACTGTTGGATCAACTGGGTGAGCTCCGGTGGGAATACAAATCCGGGTTCACGTCTCGGAGGCATCTGGTAGGTTTAGAGGGGAGACATTAGAATAGAGTGAGGTCTAAGGAGAAAATCACTACCCATATGCACATGAGATAAACACATTCATATCACACCACTCAATTCAAACAAGGGCATACAATCGATCTAGTTACTGTTACAAAATACTCGGACTACTACTATATACATGGGGGAATACTACTGATAATATGGTGGTCGACTAAAATTTTTGATCGGAAGAAGACTCCATGATATCTGCTCCAGCTTCGTCTTAATAGTCATCATCGCTATCGGGGTCGGAGTCAGTGTCGTCGATGATGATGTAGTCTTCGGGATGGTTGTCCTCTCCTGGCATGGGGTCTCCCGTGAATATTCCTAGCTTCTTCTTCAGGTCTTTATTCTTCTCCAGCACTACTGCAATTTCCTCTTCATATCCATCGCGTGTAGACTTGAGTTCCTCCTCTAGCTCCATGTTCCGGGTCATCACCTTCTTCAGGTCCATCACGCTGGCGCACATCTGGTTCTCCTGACAACGAATGTGTTGGTTCAACTCCTGGATGTAAGCTACAATTGACTTGTCCCTCCTGGAGCAAATCATCTCCAATTGCTCATCTCGGCGTCCACATATCTGGTAGATGGCGTCCTTAAGATCCTTGTGGTAAACGTTGTCGATGCATCCCATGGCAATGTGAGCTGCCATGCTCTTTCCTAGACTCCAGGTTGGTGCGTCGAAGGAAAACACTATGGGCTCCATAACTGGTGTGAATGTCCTTCCTGGAACATGTACTCGAATGGTCCAGCGCTCTTCTTCCGGTAGAGTGGCGGTGTAGGTCCCGGTGAAGCTTGGTATTCCGATGTTCAGCTATCTAGTGGCTTCCTTCAGGTGTCGTCCAAAAGGGGTGTCTTCATCCGGTTGAGCAAACTTGTTCCTTGGGTCCGCCATCTATAGAGTGGAAAGTGGAGAAGAGTCAGAAATGAGTAGAGAAGACTATCCTATGGCTCATCTTAGTGGTCGCGTCCTATAGTCAGCATGTGCTCTGATACCATCTTGTAGCAATCCAACCTCAAACGGTCAAATCTCTGTGTATAAGTGTCATCCCTGGATCAGTAAGGCTGACACACATGGTACTCGAGGATTTATAACAGAGTTCAATCACACACTTATCACATCGAATATCTCAAGTGAGTACTTGTTACAATAATATGGCTGAAGGCCATCTAAATAAGATAACAGCGGAAGCTTCGAAGGTAAATGAGTCCATCAACTCCAACGGCATAGCTGAGTGCATGACAACGACCTAGCGCACCTTAGTCTTCATCTCAAAACTCTGCAACATAATATGTTGCAGCCTGTGTAGTTCGGCACATGGAATATGCTGGCAAGATAACACTATAGAGCAATGAACAAGTAACAGCTATAATTATATGCATATATGGCTGGTGGAAGGCTCTATGGTTATTATTTTGCAGAAAGCTAGTTTTTCCCTACAACAAAGGAATATATTTTATTTAACTACAAAGTTTGTTGAAAAACATTGAGAATGGTAACCCCATCTCAATCCCAAATTAATAGTCATTAACCCAACAAGTTAATTAAGTAAAGTGATGAGATCAACATAGAAATTCAAACACCAAATACTCAAAATGTCCATAACCGGGGACACGGCTAACCATGATTAGTTTATACACTTTGTAGAGGTTTGCGCACATTTCCCCACAAGACTCGATCTCCTCCGTTATATTTCTCGCACTACATGATGTTTGAGAAACGGATGACCGAGACACAGTCTTTCCGAAGAGGTCCCCTTAATCGATAGATAGGCCGGTACACCTACAATCCCCTACATCTGCTAGCCCATCATGGAAAGGTTTCCCACAACTTACTTAACTATGACAGAGCCCATAGTGTCTTGTGGCTGCACACGGAAGTTTCCAGCATGAACAACATAATGATCCCTTTGAGCCTGGGTGGCGAACCATAGGAAAAATCACACAGATATTCCGGGATTCTCCTTTGGGCAACACTGGATTTCCCCAGGTGCCCACAAACCAATCCACCCAGATGTGTGTTAAAGTAGCCACCTTAAGTAAGCCCTTAGTTCATAATAATACTCACAACTGTCATGAATCACTCAAACCAAACCACGTCTACGAGCATAGCATAGCATAGCAAAGTATAAATTTGCGTAACGTAGTAACTCCCAAGGTTTGAATAAAAGGGCAATAGGTACTACCTCAACAACTACTTCCCAATACCCACATGTTAAGCAGATCCTACTCATGCAATGTTTGAGGATTGAGACTAATGCATAAAACCAGGGTAATAAGGGATATGATCAAAGTGTTACTTGCCTTGCTGACGATCTAAAAACCCTAGTGATTCATAGTAGCACGCTTCGCACTCCGGAAACTCTATCATGAACAAACAATAGCATACATAAGCACTCAAGCATAAGACACAAGGGTAAAACTCAAATGAGAAGATCCAAACTAAAAGTTCAACTGAACAGCTTCAATTTGCAAAAAGAAACAATCAAATCGGAGCTACGAAACACAAACTACGATCAAAAGAAGTTCAAATCCAAATCTGCTTGCAACCAAATTTTAGTTTGTCAAAATCATGTTCAAGTAGATTATCTAGAAAGAGGGAAACAAGATGAAGATTTTGGTGTTGGTTTCACTGGGTTTGGACGAACAAGCAAAAAGTTGTGAAGGTTTGAAGATCAGGGACTAATCTGTGGGAAAAGTATTCACGGATAGGTCCCTGGCCAAAAATAAAATAAAAGAAAAACCTATCGAACGAACGTTCGCTAACAGAACCAAATGAACGGACGTTGTTTGCTACTGCGGATTAACGGACGAACGTCCGCAAATTAGATCTGAATGTAAAAACCGAGAAAAACCCTAACCCTAAAAATAAACCGATCTAAACCGAAGAACCAAAAAAAACCCAGCGAACTGGGACAGTTTTATACCGGTTAACGGTGGCGGTGGGGTCAATGGCTACAACGAAAACCAGCGGCTCCGGCGAGGCAAAGCGGCGGCGGCTTGTGGGCGGCGCGGCAGCAAGCGGCAGCGGCGCTGCGGGTTGCGGCGGCTGCGGCTGCGGAACAAGGGGGGGAGGAGGCGGCGGGGTGGGGCGGGCTTTAAAGGGGGCGGGGCGACATGTGCCTTGGGCGAGGGGGCAGCCTGACAGGGACTCCCTCGGCGTCCGTGCGGCGGCGGGACTCCTCCCGCTCGGGAGGAAGGCGGCGGGGCGACGTGGGCTGCGGCCCAGCTCGGCTGGGCCTTCGGCCTAGTCGGGCGATGAACTTTTTTAAAATAAAATTTCGCCCGAAGAAAATCCTAATGAAATATAAAAAAATTCTAAAAATACCAGAAACAATTTTTCACCGTCTAACTCTAATATTTAGAACCAAGTGAACATTTTTCTGTCCTAAAAATGCAACTTTCGAAAATTCGTATTGTTCTAATTTAAATAAAATAGCAAATAGCATTCAAATAACATTTTAATTTGATTTTAAAATTTCTTCTCCAATATTCCTTTCATTTGAAGAAGTCATTTTATCTTCTCTCTTTTATTTTTATTATTGGAGTTAATTGGAGAGAAAATATAAAAATCAAATTGATCCTCTTTTCAAATTTGAGAAAAATTCAAATATGAAAATGAATGAAATCTCCAACTATCTCCTTGGGTCCTTGAGTTGCTTAAGATTTCTAGGATCACAACCAAAATGCAAATAAAATATGATATGCATATGATGACCTATGTATGACATCCAAATTGAAAATTGGGATGTTACATTGGCGTCGTGTACCCTTTGCAGTCTTGCATTCCAAATTTCTTCAGGCAATCTTTGAGGTACTTCTCTTGTGATATGAAGATGCCATTTCTCTGCTGATGTATTTAAAGACCAAGGAAGAACTTCAACTCACCCATCATGGACATATGATATTGCTCTTGCGTCATATGCCCGAACTCATCATTGTATCTCTTGTCAATGCAGCCGAAGATAATGTCATCCACATAGATTTGGCATACAAGCAGTTCACCGTCATTTGTCTTCGTGAAG
This sequence comes from Triticum urartu, assembly GCF_003073215.2. Lineage (NCBI taxonomy): Eukaryota > Viridiplantae > Streptophyta > Magnoliopsida > Poales > Poaceae > Triticum > Triticum urartu. Next base: position 544,352,839 of record NC_053024.1, read on the forward strand.
AGAGTGGGATCTAGAGAACTAGGTTTGAAGCCTTTGCTCTTCAGGAAGTCTTTGAGTGTGTCATACCACACATGAGGTGCTTGTTTGAGGCCATACAGTGCCTTGTTGAGCTTGAATACCATGTCAGGACACTTCGGGTCTTCAAAACCAGGTGGTTGTGCAACATACACTTCTTCAATTTTGCCGTTGAGGAAGTCACTCTTTACATCCATTTGGCACAGAAGAATGTTGTTGTGGTTAGCATATGCTAGTAGTATGCGAATGGCTTCAAGCCTAGCCACAGGAGCAAAGGTTTCATCGAAGTCAATCCCTTCAACTTGTGTGTAACCTTGAGCAACGAGACAAGCTTTGTTTCTGACAACTTGACCATGCTCATCTTGTTTGTTGCGATAGATCCATTTGGTGCTAACGATATTGTGCTTGTGAGGATCAGGATGCTTTACTAGATCCCATACATTATTCAGCTCAAACTGTTGAAGCTCTTCTTGCATAGCTTGAATCCATTCAGGTTCCATGAAGGCTTCATCAACTTTCTTGGGTTCAGATATAGAAACAAATGCAAAGTGCCCACAAAAATTTGCTAGTTGTGTTGCTCTTGAACGAGTGAGTGGACCAGGTGCATTGATGTTATCAATTATCTTCTCAATCTAGACTTCATTTGCAACACGAGGATGAACTGGACGAAGATTTTGCCCTTGCCGATCATTGTCTTCATCTTCAACATTGGTTTCAGGTTGAGCAGTGTCTTCATGCTGATTAGGTGCAGAAATGATGATTTCCTCTTCAGCATGTTCCTTTGTCGGTATGATTGCTCCAGTACCCATTAGCTAGATAGATTCACTAGGTGTAGCTTCATCTAGCACATTTGGCAGGTGCTCGCTTTGCGAGCCGTTAGTCTCATCGAACCGCACATCCACAGTTTCAACCAATTTGTAGTAAAAGAGGTTGAAGACTCCGTAGGAGTGCGAATCCTTTCCGTAATCAAGCATGAAACCTTCATGTGCTTTTGGTGCAAATTTTGAAGTGTGATGCAGATCCTTGATCCAGCACCTAGCACCAAAGACTCTGAAATAGCTGACATTTGGCTTCTTAATTACCAATCAGGAGCTCATATGATGTCTTCTTTAGGAACTTGTGAAGATAAACACGGTTGATGATTTGGCAAGCAGTATCAATGGCTTCAGGCCAGAATTTTCTTGGTGTCTTGTACTCATCAAGCATCGCACATGCCATCTCAATGAGGGTTCTGTTCTTGCACTCCGTGATGCAATTCTGCTGAGGTGTGTATGGAGTAGAGAACTCATGTGTGATGCCCAATGTATCAAGATAAGTGTCAAGGCCAGTGTTCTTGAATTTTGTTCCATTGTCACTTCTGTTGTGCTTGATCTTGATGCCATAGTTGGTCATGGCATGATTGGCGAATCGTCTGAAGACATCCTGCACTTCAGTCTTGTAGAGAATTATGTGCACTCATGTATATCTTGAGTAATCATCAACAATGACGAAGCCCTAGAGGCATGCGGTGGTAGTAAGGGTAGAGTAGTGAGTAGAGCCAAATAAGTCCATGCGAAGCAGCTCGAAGGGACGTGTTGTCGTCATGATTGTCTTTGAGGGATGCTTGGCCCTAGTCATCTTTCCGGCTTCACAGGCACCGCACAGATGATCCTTGTTGAACTTGATGCCCTCGATGCCAATGGCATCCTTCTTCTTCGCGAGAGTGTGCAAGTTCCTCATGCTCACATGCCCTAGCCTCCGATGCCAGAGCCAACACTCTGAAGCTTTTGCTAGAAGACATACGGCAAGCTGTGGTCCTATGGAGAAATCTACCATATACAGATCGTCTCTTCGATACCCTTCGAAGACTAGAGATTTGTCAGATTCCATCAGCACAAGGCAACGATATTTTCCAAGTATCACAATCATGTTCAGATCACAAAGCATTGAGACGGGCATTAAGTTGAAACCAAGGGATTCAACAAGCATCACTTTATCCATGTGCTGACCTTTGAGATTGCAACTCTACCTAGGCCCAATACCTTGCTTTTACCAGTGTCAGCAAATGTGATGTGACTTTTGTCAGACGGATGTAGGGTTGAATCCATAAGAAGACTTCGATCACCAGTCATGTGGTTAGTGCATCCACTGTCCATAATCCACTCAGTAGCCTTCGGAGCCGTACCCTACAGTGCAGTTTGGGGGATAGGCTTCACAAAGAGAAGTGTGAAGCATAAACATTTGACGAATAAGCATACTATCAAAGTTCAGATCCTTGTTAGGGTAGATAGGATGAGTGTCAAGAAATCCTCGGAGGAAATACATAGTAAGACCATTTTGGCACTTTATCTTGCATCCCACAAGATGTTTGAGGTCCCCAGCATTAGCGCCTGAAGCTTTTGATTTCCGGCTGGAGACCTTTTCCTGTAAAAGAAAGTTAATTCTTCTTAACCACCCACATCTTCAGGGGTGGCTTAGAAGCAATGAGTCTAAGTGCAGCATCTGAGAACTTTGGCCTTGGAGCCCTAGCAAATAGCCTTGCAGGAGGTGAATAATACTCATAAGAATAGGCAGAAAAGTTCTTGGTTTTAAGAGCATAGCGGTTTGAAGAAACACGCTCATATTCATAAGTCTGAGTATGGCTTCCCTGCAAAACATTGGCATTAGGGTGACCTTGTGAGGTCCTCTGTCTGTATGAAGCCTTTGGACCATATGAAGCCTTTGGTCTAGGGTTTGTCTTCTTCCCAGGTGGTGTCCTGATGATATTCACAGGAAGCTTCTCAAGACAACTTTTGGGCACCCAGATCTTCTTCAAGGGTGGTCCATTCCTTCAGTTAGTACCAATACCTGGCAAACACTTCACCATTCTGATTCTTAAATAGCTTATAATTGGCGTCAAAGGATTCATCATTAATAATGGGGTTAGCACAAGTGAAGCCGGATAAGGTAGATGGGTCCACTGAAGGGCCCTTTGCAGCAACCCATGTGGTTTTGGGGTATTGCTCAGGTTTCCAGTATGAACCATCAATATTCATTTTCCTCTCGAACCCAAAACCCTCCTTCCTAGGGTTTCGGTTCAGAATTTGTTTCTTGAGGACATCACATAGTGTCTAATGCCCTTTGAGGCTTTTGTACATGCCTGTTTCAAGCAGTGTCTTCAACCTAGCATTCTCATCAGCAATAGTAGTGGTATCCTTGGAAGAGGGGTTAGTCACCACATCAGCAGTTGAAGATATTGCAACATTAGCAGCATTAGAACATTCAGCAACAAAGACAACATTATCACGCTCAAGACATTTTAAACAGGGTGGCACAAAGTCTTCCTGAGCGGAACTAATCTGTTGAGCGCGAAGTGAATTGTTCTCTTTTTGAAGATCTTCATGAGACGCTCTCAGATTCTCTAGATCTTGCTTACTTTGAAGATAATCATAGTAAAGCTTCTCATAAGTAGCTGAGAGTGTTTCATGACAAATTTCAAGTTCTTCATACTTAACGTGAAGATTTTTAATGTCTTCAATTAAGGACTGAGTTCGATTCATTTCCGCGTCCAACAGGTCATCGCTTTTGTCTAGAAACTTTTGAATATGTTCCATAGCAGTTTGCTGTTCAGTTGCAATTTTAGCAAGAGTCTTGTAGCTAGGTTTGGATTCACATTCAGAGTCATCTTCACTGGAGGTTTGAAAGTAAGCATCGCGTGAGTTTACCTTGGGACCTCGTGCCACAAAGCAGTAGGTCAGAGCAGAGTCGTCCTCATCATTGGCTTCAACGTCGGCGACTTGACCATTGTCTTCGGTGTTGAAGATGGACTTGGCGACGAACGCCGAAGCTAGAGCTAGGCTTGCCACGCTTGAATCAGACTCCTCCTCAAACTCCACCTCCGCCTCCTCAGAAGCAGACTCCTCCTCTGAATCCATTTCCTTTCCAACGAATGCACAAGCCTTTCTAGATGAGCTCTTCTTGTGAGATGAAGATTTTGATGAAAACTTGGAAGAAGACTTTGAGGATTTCTTGTTGTTGTTGTTGTTGTTGTTGTCAGAATCATATTCCTTGCTCTTCTTCTTCTTCTTCTTCTTCTTCTTCTTCTTATATTCCTTGTCCCATTGAGGGCACTCGGAGATGTAGTGGCTTGGCTTCTTGCATTTGTGGCATGTTCTCTTCTTGTGGTCACGAGTGGAAGCCTCATCATTTCTTGAGCTGGATGTTGAAGACTTTTGGAAGCGATTCTTTTTGGAGAACTTCTGGAACTTCTTCATGAACATAGAAAGCTCCTTTCCAATGTCTTCAGGATCCTCACAACTGCAGTCAGATTCTTCTTCAGATGAGGAAACAACCCTTGCCTTCAAAGCACGGGTTCAGCCATAGTTGGGGCCATAGATGTCTCTCTTGTCAGATAGCTGGAACTCGTGTGTGTTGAGTCTCTCAAGTATGTCAGATGGATCGAGATCTTTGAAGTCAAGGCGCTCTTGTATCATCAAGGCTAGGGTGTCAAATGAGCTGTCAAGTGAACTCAGAAGCTTCTTCACGATTTCGTGCTTGGTGATCTCAGTGGCGCCAAGAGCGCGAAGCTCATTTGTGATATCAGTGAGGCGATCAAATGTGAGCTGGACATTCTCATTATCGTTTCTCTTGAAGCAGTTGAAGAGGTTGCGAAGAACATCAATCCTTGAGTCTCTCTGAGTTGAGACGCCTTCGTTGACCTTGGACAGCCAGTCCCAGACCAGCTTCGTAGTTTCTAGTGCACTCACACGTCCATACTCTCCTTTGGTCAGATGACCACAGATGATGTTATTGGCGGTCGAGTCCAGTTGAATGAACCTCTTGACATCAGCAGCGGTGACACCTTCACCGACCTTGGGAATGCCTGTCTTGACGACATTCTAGAGGTCGACGTCAATGGCTTCAAGATGCATGCGCATCTTATTCTTCCAGTACGGGTAATCAGTGCCATCGAAGACTAGGCACACAGCGGAGACTTTGATTATCCCTGCAGTCGACATAGCTAAAACTCCAGGTGGTTAAACCGAATCACATAGAACAAGGGACCACCTTGCTCTAATACTAATTGAAAGTGCTAGTTATTGACTAGAGGGTGGGTGATACGTCTCCAATGTATCTACTTTTTCTCATGCTTTTCCTCTTGTTTTGGACTTTAATTTGCATGATTTGAATGAAACTAACCCCGGACTGACGCTGTTTTTAGAAAAACTACCATGGTGTTGTTTTTGTGCAGAAATAGAAGTTCTCGGAATGGAACGAAACTTTTTGAGGATTTTTTGTACCAATAATAAGAATTTCTGGAGCCAAGACCCACCGGAGAGGGGCCCCTTGGTGGGCACAACCCACCAGGGCGCGCCCCCCTCTCCTGGCGTGCCCAGGTGGTTTGTACCCACCTGGTGGCCCCACTGATGACCCCCTGATACTATAAATTCACATATTTCCAGAAAAAAAATCAGGGAGAAAGAATTATCGCGATCCACGAGACGGAGCCGCCGCCAAGCCCTATTCTTCCTCGGGAGGGCAGATCTAGACGTTTGGGGCTTCGGAGAGGGGGATCTTCAATCTTCGTCATCACCAACCTATCTCAATCGCCAATTCCATGATGCTCCCCACCGGGAGTGAGTAATTCCTTCATAGGCTCGCTGGTCGATGATGAGTTGGATGAGATTTATCATGTAACCGAGTGGGTTTTGTTAGGGACTGATCCCTAGTATCCACTATGTTCTTAGATTTATGTTGCTATGACTTTGCCATGCTTAATGATTGTCACTTTGGGTCCGGGTGGCATGATTTCACATCTGAACCGTTTATGAATTCATCATTATATCCATGTTTTAGATCCGATCTTGCAAGTTATAGTCACCTACTACGGCTATGATCCGGCAACCCTGGAGTGACAACAACCGGGCCCACTCCCGGTGATGACCGTAGTTTGAGGAGTTCATGTATTCACTATGTGTTAATGCTTTGTTCCAGTTCTCTATTAAAAAGAGGCCTTAATATCCCTTAGTTTCCAATATGGACCCCGCTGCCACGGGAGGGTAGGACAAAAGATGTCATGCAAGTTCTTTTAATAAAGCACGCATGACTATTTACGGAATACATGCCTACATTATATCGATGAACTGGAGCTAGTGCCGTATCGCCCTAGGTTATAACTGTCTCATGATGAATATCATCCAACAAGTCACCGATCCAATGCCTACGAATTTATCCTTATTGATCTTGATGTGTTACTATTGCTATCATCACTGTTACACTTGCTACAAATTACTGCTATCACTGCTACTGTTACCGTTGCTACTGTCACTACTATCAAAACTATCAAACTACTTTGCTACTGATCATATTGCTGCAGATAATTAATCTCCAAGTGTGGTTGAATTGACAACTCAGCTGCTAATACCTTCAAATATTCTCTGGCTCCCCTTGTGTCGAATCTATAAATTTGGGTTGAATACTCTACCCTCGAAAACTGTTGCGATCCCCTATACTTGTGGGTTATCAAGACCTTTTACTAGTGTCGTTGCCGGGGAGCATAGCTATATTTGTTGAGTCACTTGGGATTATTATCATATTATCACTATGAAGAATATGAAGGATCCAAAGACTAAGATATTTCCTTCAAGGACGAGGGGAGGTAAGGAGCTGCCATCCAGTTCTGCTTTAGATTCACCTTCTGTATGAGTAAACTTGCAACACCACCACATGCTATTAATTCTGATATGTCGCAAGTTATTGATGATGCTACTTCTACCATGAATGATGCTTATGATGATGCTAGTACCTTGCTTGATAGTGATGATGTGCCACTTGGTGAATTTCTTGATAAACAAATTGCTAGAGTTATACAACATGATGTTGTTGAATCTGATGATGAGCTTGAAACTAAAACTCCTGAAACACCTGCTAGAACTAGCCTTCCTAGATATGAATTGCCTAAGGTACCGGAAGGTTATGTTATGAGTGAAGAAGCAACTAGAGATCTTCTTGCTTGCAATGATAGAGATGATCCAGAGAAATTACTATGCAAGTATAAAGAAAAATCTTTGAATGCTAGAATGAATTGTGATCCTAAGTTTTCTACTTCACCTATTTGTATTGTTGATAAGTATTATGAATTCTCTGTCGACCCAGAGTTAATTACTCTGGTTGAATCTGATCCTTTCCATGGTTATGAAACTGAAACTGTTGTGGCACATCTTACTAAGTTGAATGACATAGCCACCCTTTTTACACATGATGAGAAAACTCGTTATTACTTTATCCTCAAATTATTTCATTTCTCATTAAAGGGTGATGCTAAAGCTTGGTACAATACTCTTGCTCCTGGTTGTGTGCGTAGTCCCCATGATATGGTTTATTACTTCTCTGAAAAATATTTTCCTCCTCATATGAAACAACCTACCTTACAGGAAATATTTAACTTTGTGCAAACTAAAGAAGAGAGTCTCCCACAAGCTTGGGGGAGGCTTTGTCGGTTGCTCAATGCTTTGCCTGATCATCCTCTTAATAAAAATGAAATACTTGATATCTTCTATAATGGACTAACCGATGCTTCTAGGGACTTCCTAGATAGTTGTGCTGGTTGTGTTTTCAGGGAACGAACTATTGCTCAAGTTGAAGAATTATTGAATAACATATTGAAAAATTATGATGATTGGACTGTTCCTGAACCACCACCTAAACCTACTCCGAATAAGAGGGGTATATTATATCTCAGTCCCGAAGATATGCAAGAGGCAAAGAAAATCTATGAAGGAAAAAGATATTAAATCCGAGGATGTTAAAATTTTACCTCCTATTGAAGAAATACATGGACTTAATACACCACACATGCATAAGGTGGTAGAGGTAAATTCTCGTATGAAGTTTAATGAAAATGATAATCCTCACAATATGCATCCTAGTCAATGCCTTTATGTGTTTGAAAACTATATTAGAAAACAAGATCACTTCAATGCAAATGTTATGAAACAATTGAAATGTAATTCTGATATGATTGCTCACTTGAGTGACTTGTTATTTAGAATATAAAATGATGTTAGAGGTGTTGGAAAACATGCTTCTATGGTTCAAACTCAACTAGAACAAGTTGCTAAATCTCAAAGAGAATTGCTTGATGAAATGAATCATAATATGCATGACTTTGCTGCTAGAGTTGCAACTAGAGGAGGTATAATGACCCAGGAACCACTTTATCCTGAGAGACACCCTAAAAGAATTGAACAAGATTCACAAAGAAATAGCACTAGTGCACCTAGTCCTTCTAGAAAGAAAAATAAAAATAAAAATGATAGGACTTTGCACACTTCTAGTGAACCTGAAATAGAAGAACCTCCTCACAATGAAAATGAAACTTCTATCTCTGATGCTGAAACCCAATCTGGTAATGAACACTCACCTAATGATAATGAAAAAGATAATGATGAGGTTCATGAAGACTCTCAACCAACAAATAATAAAGAACCAGATAATGATGTTGAGATAGAACCACCTGTTGATCTTCTAGAAAACACGATAAAGAAAGAGAACCATTGGTTCAAAAACCTATGTCTTTTCCACCCAAGTCAACTAAAAAAAATGATGATGAAGAATTTGAATGCTTTGCTGAAATGTTGAGGCCAGTCTTTTTGCGTACTCGCTTGACTGATATCTTGAGAATGCCTCCTTATGCAAAGTATATGAAACATATCATCACAAATAAGAGAAAAATACCGGAAGCTGAAATCTCCACTATGCTTGCTAATTATACTTTTAAAGATGGAGTACCTAAAAAACTTGGAGATCCGGGAATACCAACTATACCTTGCACTATCAAAAAGAATTATGTGAAAACTGCTTTGTGTGATTTAGGAGCTGGTGTTAGTGCTATGCCTTTCTCTTTATATAAAAGACTTGATTTGAATAAACTCACACCTACTAAAATATATTTGCAAATGCCTGACAAATCAACTACCATACCTATGGTATCTGTGAGGATGTGCCCGTTGTTGTTGCTAATGTTACTATTTTGACTGACTTTGTTATACTTGAGATGCCTGAGGATGACAACATGTTGATTATCCTTGGTAGACCCTTCTTGAATATTGCAGGGGCTGTTATTGATTGCAATAAAAGCAAGGTCACTTTTCATATCAATGGTAATGAGCATACGGTGCACTTTCCGAAGAAACAATTCTAAGTGAATGGTATTAATACTATTGAAAAATCTCTGACAATCACTATTGGAAGTTTTCAAATACCTCTACCTGTTGTCAAGAAAAAAAATATGAAATGCTTATTGTTGGGGAAATGCATATCCCCATTGAGGTAACTTAGTGATTTATGAAAGTTCTTCGGTTTCATGTTAATCGAAAGTGGTTGTTAATAAGACTTGATCAACCTTATTAATGAATCATTTTTGAACGGTATGAAGTTGATGAATTTAGTAAGCACTATTTTCTGTCCCTACCTTTTGCTTTATGTTTTTATTAGTTAAATAAAATAAAATGCCATGTTTTGTCTATTTTCTGAATTTCCCGTGCAATAAAAAATGAACCAAAAATAAAAGTTCTCAGAATGCCCTGAAAATTTTATATGATTTTTTCCTGAATATTTAAGAATTTTTGGTGCAAAAATAACCAGAGGGGGGGTGCACCAGGTGGGCACAACCCACCTGGGCGCGCTAGCACCCCCTGGCGCGCCCTGGGGGTTGTGGTCCCCATGTGGCCCCCTCACTTATGTCTTCGTCCCACATTGTCACCTACCTCCATGTAACATCCCAAATTTGCAATTTGGAATGCTATACACTAGAACATCATGCATATCATATTTTCATGCATTTTGGTTGATCCTAGAAATTTCACGCAACTCAAGGACCCACGGAGAGAGTTGGAGATTTCGTTATTTTCATATTTGAGTTCTCTCAAATTTTGGAAAAGAGGATCATTTGATTTATTTATTTCATCTTCAATTATTTTTCCAATATCAAAAAATGAGAGAGGGAATAATATGACTTTCCCAAAGTTAGGAAAAATGAAGATTTAATGAAGAAGTCAAGTTTTGGTTTTGCCGGAGTTCTTTTGCGAAAAATGCGCGTTTTCAAAAAAATTGCATTTTAGGCCCGGAGAAAAGTTCATTTTGTTCGACTCATTTTTAGGAGTCGGGGAAAATTTACTTTAGATTTTTCGGAGTTCGTTTAGATAGTTTTTCTTTTGTTTTTCTGCGCGCGAAACCGATTAAAAAAAAGGAGCAGCTCCCGCGCGCCAGGCCAGCCGGGCCAAGGCCCAGCCAGCCGCCACCGCCCCCAGCCCCTCGCGCGAAGCCGAGTCCCAGCGGGACTCTAGGCCGCCGCCCCCCCCCCTTTGCCCCTTGGCCAAGTCACAACCCCCTCCTAGTATATATACTCACCCCCCTCTCTTTTCCTCCACCACCCAAGCCCGCCGCCCCTCTCCTTAAGCCCCCGCCGCCGCCTTAAGCCGCCGCCCGGAGCCCCGCCTCCCGAGGTAGCCGCGCCGCCTCTTCTTTTCCTCGGTTCAGTTTTTCTTCTAGAAAACCGTTCCGGTTCTTCTCTTTTTTTTTCTTCCGGTTTTTTTTCTTCCGGCTTTGTTTCGGTTTTCTTCCAAAACCCTAGATCGGTTTTCGTTCTTCTTTCGGACCGTTCGTCTCAACAAACGTGATCACCGATTTTTCCCGGTTAACGACGCCTGTTCGTTTAACCGTTCATCTCTTTCTTTTCGTCGGATTTATTCCGCGATCGCGATCTCAGATCCGATCTTCGTTCTAGTCTTTCTTCCCGCTCGTTTATCGGAATCAGGTGATTCAAGCGCCTGGAGTTTCGTTTCGAAACCGCCGTTCCGACTAATCAACTTGAACAAGTTTTTGCCACAATAAAATTTGACCTAGTTTCAACCTGCTAGAACCGAGTTGTTTTCTTCCGCCGTTTGTTTTCCGTTTCTTTGTTCGGTTCGTTCTTCCTTTGCAACCGGAGTTCTTAAGTTGAACTTTCTGGTTCGTTCTCTTGTTCGAGTTTTTCCTGTGCATTAGATGAGTACTTATTGTGTGCTTGTTGTTTGTCTGCGATAGATCACCCGGATTGCGCCGCTTGTTACTTCGAAACCCTAGGACTCGCGGATTCTCAGCAAGGCAAGTAACACTTTGATCATACCTTTTCTACAACCCATGTTTTATTGCATTAGATCAATCCTCTCACATTGCATGATTAGGATCTAATTAAATTGTGGGATGGGAAGTAGATGAGGTAGTACCTATCACCTGTATTATTATGAAACCTTTGGGAGTTACTTCTACGTTTGCTTATTATGCCATGCTATGCTAGTAGACGTGGATTGGGTGAGTGATATCCATGACAGATGTGAGTTTGTTAATTTTAATGGTTTACTTAAGGTGGCAACTTAAATACACATCTGGGTGGATTGAGGCACCTGATGTCTATCGGGACTTGCCTGTTTTTATTTCGGACCGCCACCCATGCTCAAAGGGATCATAAGATCATTCATGCTAGTAACTTCCGTGTGCAGCCACAAGCCATTATGGGCTCGGGCATAGTTGACTAAGTCGTGCGAACTCTTACAGGGTAGACTAGTAGATGTAGGGGAAGTAGGTGTACCGGTCTATCCATCGTAAGGTGCTAGCGCTTCTGAAAGACTGTGTCTCGGTCATCCGTCTTCTCAAACACCATGTAGTGCGAGAAACCAAACGGAGGCGATCGAGTCTTGTGGGGAAAAGTGCGCAAACCTCTGCAGAGTGTACAAACTAATCATGATTAGCCGTGTCCCCGGTTATGGACAACTTGAGTATCTAGTACTTGAATATCATGTGAATCTCATCACGTTACTTCTAATTAATGTTGTTGGGTTTTAATTGTTCACTTAATTGGGATCGGAATGCTGTCAACCATTCTCGATGTTTAACAACTACCATGATAGTTAAATAAATTTATTCCTTTGCAGTAGGGAAAAACCGGTTTTACGCAAAACTGTAACCATAGAGCTTTCCACCAGCCATATATGCATATAGTATAGCTGTTTCATTCCATTACTCTCTATGTGTTACATTGCCAGCATATTCCATGTGCTGACCCGTTTTCAGGCTGCAACTTCTCATGTTGCAGACTTTTCAGACGACGAGTAAGGTGCTTTTAGGTCGTGGTCCTATACTCAGTGATGCCGTTGGAGTTGATGGACCCATTTATCTTCCAAGTCTTCCGCTGTTATCGTTATTAGATGGCCTTAAGCCATATTTATTGTAATAAGTTCTCTTTAAGACAACGATGTAATAAGTGTGTGATTGCTACTCTGCTATAAATCCTTCGACGTACTGTGTGGTGTCAGCATTACTGATCCAGGGATGACACCGGAGCACAGTAGACTTGATCCATTCGGGTCGGGTCGCTACACTCCAGAAAAAAATCACTCTCCCTCTCTCTCCCGAGTTCTTGCTCATTTTGCTGCCAATTTTGATCTCTTTGCTCGAAGCTCCATTTCCGAAACTGTTTCAGGAGATTGTTGCTTGGTATGTGACTCCACCATTTGTCCAATTAGTTTTTGTTTTAGTGAATTATATTTTGAATAATTAGCTACTCTTGGTGCTGCTGTAAATGTGCTTGCATGTTGAATTCTTAGTGTTCTAAATTGTTTGAATGCTTGTTATGGCCTCTATGTATCCCTATCAGTAGTTGCTATCAATCTTACAAAGTTTTGTTGACAAATTTTTGTCACTCCAAAAATTTTATTTTCAGAAAATTGTACGCGGACATGATGAACCTATTTGGAAGGAGTTCTTCAAGGAGACGATCCTCGGGGGCATCCTCTAGTGACAGTTCTGCCCACCGGTCTTATGTTGAACCAAGTGAAAGTTCCACGCGAGATGCAGCCACCAAAACATGCTTATGGCCTTGCGATGAGTATATGATGAAGGTGGGCATCGAAGAGTAATTTGAGCAATATGTGCATAATGCTGGTCTTGGTCCTTACCTATTAGATAAGTGTGCACAACACCATCTTCTCACTAAATCATTTGTCAAAGGATTCAAATATTTTCCACATGAGTCTAGGGTGTCGTTTATGCTTTATGATGAGCCATTTACTATTCCACTAGAAATTTTTGCTTACCATTGCAAACTTCCATTATGGGGTTCGCTTGATGAGCCAGCAAAGGCTGAGTATGAGACCTTCTTGACTAGCCTTTGCTACGGTGAAAATAGGGGAGTAAGGCAAGGAAGAATAAAGAGTATTCACTTTCCTGCAATTCAGTACCTTGCATTATTTAACGGGAAATGCATAGTAGGCAAGTAAGACTATAGCATACTTTGTTCGCCAGACTTGAGCCTCATTCACACCACTCTCACTAGTGAAAGGAATTATAACCTTGGAGCGATTATTGCACGTAGACTTCAGCATAATGCCAAAAGTGGTTGGTTCTATGGTGGAATTTATGCCACACGTTTAGCACGAGGACTGGGTGTTTCACCTTTGCCCTCTGATGCTATCCTTCCCACTCGGTATTTAGATTTTGATGCTTTAAAAGAGCATAAGATTCTCTCGCGAAGGGCTAATAACTTCACTTATAATTTGTTGTGGACACCTATTTGCCTGCGCCTATCACATGTTGTGGACACCTATTTGCTTGCGCCTGCTCTCTTTGATTATCACATCAAGGAAAGATCTTTTGTTCTTGAGAGCGAGGCCCAAGCTCACAACGCAGCAGTGTTGGCGGCACGGCGTGCTGAGGCCTCCGCACCGAGGGCCTCGATTAGCTACCATGCCGACTACTACCCTCCAGGCTACTGATTCACTACCAAGTTAGGCCAAAAGCCTAAGCTTGGGGGAGTACGTGTTCTCACCGACTTTATATTCATGTTCACATATCATTCCATTTGTCGGTGTTCACACTTTTTCATTGTATCATCCATGCTTAGAACTTTTTTCTTGCTTTCTTCTTTTGTGTTTGAAAAACTTTAGAAAAAAAATTAGTTATAGTAATTTACTTTCTATGCATGCTTAGTAGTAGTAATAAAAGGAAAATCCAAAAAGATTTTCTTGTTCTTATTTTGCTTGTTGGGAGCTTTCCCGTATAAATAGTTTTTCTCGTTTTTGCTTATTATTTGCTTGTTGAAGAAAAAAACAAAAACTCCAAAAATATTTCAGTGTGTTTCTCTAAAATTCTTTTCTTTTATTTGAGTTGTACCGAGGAGAAGACCACGATGAAAATGTTGAGTGGCTCTCATATGAATAACTGTTGAACTAATAAGAAATCATTTTACCTTGTCTTCTTCTGTTGAATAAAATGTTTTGTAGATTCCAGCTTAGTCCATGGCACTCTTGCACTATTATTATTTTCATATCATTCGGTCGTGCAAGTGAAAGGCAATAATGACGATATTCGATGAGCTGGCCGTGGTAAAGAGAAACTGGTATGAACTCGACTTATCTTGTCTGTGTAAATATGTTTAACCTAGTGCCCATGCTTCAGCCCATTATGATTAAACATGTTTTTAATGACAATTAGAGATTATAGTTTCTCATGCCATGCGTAAGTAGCTGGGAGTGGATAATGATCTATCTTGGATATCAACATAGTGTTAAAATGATTGTGATGCAGTATGATGACATGGTATCCTCCTCTGAATGTCCGAGTGGCTTGACTTGGTACATGTTCATGCATGTAGTTGAATCAAAACCAACATAGCCTCTATAATGTTTATGTTCATGGTGTTCATATCCTACTCATGCTAGTGTCCAATGTTACTTGTGCATAATGCCTGGTTATGATCGTTGTTGCTCTCTAGCTGGCCGCTTCCCAATCTTAAAATTGCTAGCCTTCACCTGTACTAAGTGGGGATTCTGATTGTACATCAAAAACCTTAAACCCAAAGTTATTCCAGATGAGCCCACCCATACCTACCTATATACAGTATTACCCTGCCGTCCTAAGTAAATTTGCATGTGCCACCTCTAAAAACTTATAAATTTTTTATCCATTTTGTGTGCCTGGATCATTCATGGAACAACAGGAGGTGGTCGATATCTTCCATGTTAAGCATGTTATCCTCAGGTCGAGTGTTTATTCACTCGCCATCGCACGAGGAAATGGACGGTAATAGGGATGCCCAGTCCCAAACTGCAAAACACAAAAAGAGTTCATCTCTTACATAATCAAACAAAAACTCCCAATGGAGTCAAAACCTTTACTTTCCGCTTGGGAACCGCCACTAGCATGCTTAGCATGGAAGATGCTGATAACTGATGGTCGTGAAGTGAATGAGAAGGGTGCATGTCTCAAAATATCATTTATCTCATTTTAAAACTGAGCTCTAGCACCTCTGCAAACCACCACTTCCCTCTGCGAAGAGACTTTCTATTTACTTTTATGTTGTGTCATCACCTTCTAGAAACAAGCGCCAGAAACTGAGTAGAGCACATCGGTCATGACTTATGCATTGTGTATAGCTAATGTTGGGTGCATCATGACTGGATGTTTTCCATCATGAATTATAATGTTTAGTCGTTGCTTGAACTTTGGAGGTGCTCTGCATTTATGTTTTGCGGTCTCAGAAAGGGCTAGCGAGATACCATTATTGTCATATTATATCATGATTGTTTTGACAACGTGTTGCTGTTTGAGATATCTTATTATTGCTCGCTAGTTGATTATGTCATTGATATGAATCATTATAATCTTTGAGAGTTATTGTTGACATGGTTAGTTATAATGTTGGCTGAAAACGTGGGTGCTGTTTAAGCTTATTTATGCAAACAAGAGCAAAAGAGTTCGTAAATTTTTTTCTTTCTCACTTTCAGTTTATCAACTGAATTGCTTGAGAACAAGCAAAGGTTTAAACTTGGGGAGTTGATACGTCTCCAACATATCTACTTTTTCTCTCGCTTTCCCTCTTGTTTTGGACTCTAATTTGCATGATTTGAATGAAAGTAACCCCGGATTGACGCTGTTTTCAGTAGAACTACCATGGTGTTGTTTTTGTGCAGAAATAAAAGTTCTCGAAATGGAACCAAACTTTTTGAGGATTTTTTATACCAATAATAAGAATTTCTGGAGTCAAGACCCACCGGAGAGGGGCCCCTGGGTGGGCACAACCCACCAGGGCGCGCCCCCTCTCCCGGCGCGCCCAGGTGGGTTGTACCCACCTGGTGGCCCCGCTGATGACCCCCGTGATACTATAAATTCACATATTTCCAGGAAAAAACAGGGAGAAAGAATTATCATGATCCATGAGACGGAGCCGCCGCCAAGCCCTGCTCTTCCTTGGGAGGGCAGATCTGGAGTCCGTTTGGGGCTCCGGAGAGGGGGATCTTCGATCTTCGTCATCACCAACCTATCTCCATCGCCAATTCCATGATGCTCCCCACCGGGAGTGAGTAATTCCTTCGTAGGCTCACTGGTCGGTGAGGAGCTGGATGAGATCCATCATGTAATCGAGTTAGTTTTGTTAGAGCCTGATCCCTAGTATCCACTATGTTCTTAGATTGATGTTGCTATGACTTTGCCATGCTTAATGATTGTCACTTTGGGTCCGGGTGGCATGATTTCACATCTGAACCGTTTATGAATTCATCATTATATCCATGTTTTAGATCTGATCTTGCAAGTTATAGTCACCTACTATGGTTATGATCTGGCAACCTCGGAGTGACCACAACCGGGCCCACTCCCGGTGATGAGCGTAGTTTGAGGAGTTCATGTATTCACTATGTGTTAATGCTTTGTTCCGGTTCTCTATTAAAAGGAGGTCTTAATATCCCTTAGTTTCCAATATGGACCCCGCTACTACGGGAGGGTAGGACAAAAGATGTCATGCAAGTTCTTTTAATAAAGCACGTATGACTATTTACGGAATACATGCCTACATTATATCGATGAACTGGAGCTAGTGCCGTATCGCCCTAGGTTATAACTTCTCATGATGAATATCATCCAACAAGTCAACGATCCAATGCCTACGAATTTATCCTTGTTGATCTTGTTGCGTTACTATTGCTATCATCACTATTACACTTGCTACAAATTACTGTTATCACTGTTACTGTTACCGTTGCTACTGTCACTACTATCAAAACTATCAAACTACTTTGCTACTGATCATATTGATGTAGATAATTAATCTCCAAGTGTGGTTGAATTAATAACTCAACTACTAATACCTTCAAATATTCTTTGGCTCCCCTTGTGTCAAATCTATAAATTTGGGTTGAATACTCTACCCTCGAAAACTGTTGCGATCCCCTATACTTGTGGGTTATCAGGGGGTGAATAGGCGATTTTTATGAAAGTCTTCAATACACGAGGTCTTTGTAGACGAACAGATGAAGTGAACCTATTGATATGCAGCGGAAGATAGACTACACTAGACAAGCCATAGTCAAGTAAGCAATATAGTGAAAGTACGAAGACTATCAGCAACTAGGTAGTATGGATCAGAATGGAAGACAGTATGAAGCCAAACAGGTAATAGTCTTCACACAGTGAAGTCAATCAGATCAGACAGGCAAGCAATGACTTCACGAAGACAAACTGAAAAGTAAAAGGAAGCGGGGGATAGAACCAGTTGCTTGGTGAAGACAAGGATTTGGTAGACCAGTTCCAGTTGCTGTGACAATTGTACGTCTGGTTAGGGGGGCTGAGATTGAACTCAGAAGACCGCGTCTTCACCTTATTCCCCTTGAGCAAAGGACACCCAGTCCTCGCCCAATCACTCTGGTAAGTCTTCAAGGTAGACTTTCAAACATTCACAGACTTCGTTCACCGGCGATCCGCAATGACTCTTGGATGCTCAAAACGCGACGCCTAACTGGCTGGAGGATTCACGGTCCTCAAGTGTGACAAGACTTCAGGTCACGCGGACAGAAAGACTTCAGTGATGCCTAACACTCTTTGGCTCTGGGTGTTTAGGGCTTTGTCCTCGCAAGGATCTCTCTCTCAAAGGCTTCGGAGGTGGTTGCTCTCAAACGACAAAAGCCGTGCACTAACTCTGAACAGCCACCAATTCTTGGTGTAGGGGGTGGGCTATTTGTAGCCAGGAGGCTACCCGACCTGATATGTCCGAAATGACCCTGGGTCACTAAGGAACCGACACGTGTCCAACGGTCGGATTTCAAACACACACGACAGCTTGACTTGGGCTACAAGTAAAGCTGACTCATCCAGCTCTGGATAAGTTTTGCTCTCATTGTCTTCGCTCGAAGACATAGGATTTTGGTTGAGCATCACATCAGCCACTCTGACTTTGTTCACTTGAACCCCACTTAATAGTACGGTGGTTCCTATGACTCAATAAAGAAGAAACGGAAACTACGAAACAACTATGTCTTCGCACTCCATAGTCTTCAAGTGAATGTCTTCACATGTCATAATCTTCATCGTGGATGTCTTCATGAACCACCATTATCTTCAATGTTTTCACACATTTTTAGGGGTCATCTCTGGTAGGTAAACCGAATCAATAAGGGACTAATACCTGTGTTATCCTGCAATTCTCACAAACACATTAGTCCCTCAACCAAGTTTGTTGTCAATACTCCAAAACCAACTAGGGGTGGCGATGCACTTACACAATGCCACGGTAAGAAGGAATCACTAGATCCGGTGGTGAAAGTATCGGATTTGGATGAGGATGACAAGAGGGGAGGGGCATATGAGATCTATGATGTAGCACTGGTAGCCATGACCGCACAAGAGGATTTGTGTGGCAACGTGGCCATCGACTGACAAAGCAACACTCTTATGCAAATGGAGCTGATTGATGATGGTGATAGAAGGTGCACCCACCCTAGATCAACGTGAAATCAGGATGCAGAGAAGGGGAAGCGCCCGCGCATAGGTCCCATGGAGGAGGACACCACCGTCACAGGTCACCAAGTTGTCACCGTCACAGCGAACCTCCGGCCAACAAGTTATCGCAATGAGCCGACGTCGGGCAACCATCATGACCAAACACCATGAGATACGACTACATTAGTTGTGTAGTGATATAAATTATGTCCATGATGCAAAAATATTTAGTCAGGTTCCCAACACACTCTTTTTTTGCTAGAGGATCATTACTTAGAGAAGGACACGCGAGACCATGCAGGGTTCGTGAAGGATCGAGTAGGGCCCATTCCTGCTTTTTACACGGGAGGGGCCGAGAAGGATCGAGTAGGACCCATTCCCGCATTTAACACAGGAAGGATCGAGTAGGACCCATTCCCGCATTTAACACGGGAAGGATCGAGTAGGACCCATTGCTGCATTTAATACGGGAAGGATCGAGAAGGGCCTAGCACCACGTTTAATCAACGCGGTGGGTAGCGCGACTTACAAGCAGAGCACAAGAAAACATAAAACTACAAACTAGCCCCTAAATCTCACAAAAAGGACCCCCGATAGAGAATCAAGAACGCGATCGGGTTCAAAGTCGCTCCGCCAATACAACTTACACACATAACCCCAACAAAACATAAAATTACAAACGATACCATAATCTTACAAAAAGGGCCCCAAATAGAGGACGAAGAACGCGGTTGTGTCCAAAGCTGCGCCCTAATGGGAAAAGGAGAGAAGGAAAGGGGGAGGAGTGAGAACATGGAAGAGAGAGCCTGGCAAGTGGGATCACAAGTCTTCCCCCGATTGCAGTGACGTGTGGCGCTTACGCGTACTACGTTTTGTCATTGCAAGAGTATTATATAATTTCGTAATAATGACCTCCGCGCTTTTGTACTCTGCACAAACGCCAATATGGTATTCTGTGGGGTGGCTCGTGCAATTTTACCTTCCCTTCTTCTTCTCCGACCCCAAAAGCCAGAGAAGAGAACCTGATCGAAGAAAGTGAAGAGAAGGGAAAGGTAGGGACGGGAGAAATCCAGCGGTCTCAGTCATCCTCCGCCTCCATATTCCTCCCCGTCGTCGTCTTCAATCCCCTCCCCGCCCGAGCCTCCCCCTGCTTTCCACGCAACTGCCCCCGGACTCCTCTCCCGCGACCCCACTCTCCTTCCCCGCCCCGCCAGGTCGTCGTCGTCGCTCCCAATATTTCCTCCTGCTCCCCCCACTTGGATCAGCCGGTCGCGAGGAGGAAAAAATTCCCCGAAAGCTCCCGGCTTGACGCGGCGGCGGCGGGCGGCTGCCGAGATCTGGGCTCGACGAATTCGCCGTCCCTTCCCCGCTGCGTTTAGGCGGGGTTACGTGGGGGAGTTTCCGTGCCGACGCGGATCTGTGTGGTGCCAAACAAAGCCTGCCCGAATTGCGCAGTTCGGCCGGGAGCGACCAAAAGGCAGCCTCCCCCCTTTGCCTTCACACATGGTGGTCCGGCTCTAGGGCCCTTTCGCCTCGTGCTTGGCGGCGGTGATGGAGCCGTCGTCGTCCATCACGTTCGCCTCCTCGTCGTCCTACCTGTCCAACGGCTCTAGCCCCTGCTCCGGCGCTCTGGCGCCGCTGCCCGCGGCGGACGGGTGGGGCGGGGGCGGTGGAGGGGGAGGGGGAGGGAGCAGCAGCAGCGTCGAGGCCGTGAGCCTGAATCGCCTCAGCAGCAACCTCGAGCGCCTCCTCCTCGATTCTGAACTCGACTGCAGCGACGCTGACGTCGACGTCGCGGACGGCGGTCCGCCCATCCCCGTCCACCGTTGCATCCTCGCCGTGCGCAGCTCCTTCTTCCACGACCTCTTCCGCGCCCGCGGGAGCCGCAGTGATGGGGCCGTCACTGCCTCTGCCTCCGCCACCGGAGGCGGAGCGGGAGGGGATGTGAACGGGAGGCCGCAGTACAAGATGGAGGACCTCGTCCCAGGTGGCCGTGTGGGCCGCGAGGCCTTCCTAGCGTTCATGGGGTACCTCTACACGGGCAGGCTCCGGCCGGCGCCGCTGGACGTGGTGTCATGTGCTGATCTTGTGTGCCCGCACGACTCGTGCCCGCCGGCTATCAGGTTCGCCGTCGAGCTCATGTACGCGGCTTGGACCTTCAGGATCCCCGAGCTCATGTCGCTGTTCCAGGTGAGGGATGCATACGCTCTTATTGGCTTGTTTAGAACTCCCAATTGTATATTTTATAAGTAGAATCTTTTCTCTAATCTTGGCAGCTTCAGGCTAGAAATGTTCGACTCATGGTTCTACCCTTCTCCAATTTGTTTATTTGACTGTGCACAGACATTTGCAGTATATTTGGCATGCTAATTCGAAACAGACGAAAAACAGTAAATTTGGTACATGAGTAAAAAAAGTAAATCATGGTTTCATTTCTCAATTTCACACGACCCTTTCTTTCTCTGGTGAATTGCTAATCATGGTTAAGATGATCATCTACTGCAGCGACGGCTTATGAACTTTGTTGACAAGACTCTCGCGGAAGACGTCCTACCTATTTTGCAAGTTGCTTTCCACTCGGAGCTTACTCAAGTGCGTGAAAAATGTGTTCAAAGGATTGCAAGATCGGATCTTGATATTTTGTCTTTGGATAAGGAACTCCCTCCAGAAATTGCTGACGAGATAAAAAAGATCCGTCAGAAATCTCCGCCAATTGATGGTGACACCATCATTTCGGACCCTGTACACGAGAAAAGAGTAAGAAGAATCCACAGGGCACTGGATTCTGATGATGTTGAACTTGTCAAGTTGCTTCTTAATGAGTCTGAAATCACCCTCGACGACGCAAACGCATTGCATTATGCTGCAGCTTACTGCGATTCCAAAGTTCTTACAGAGTTGTTAGGCCTGGAACTTGCCAACTTGAATTTGAAGAACAGTCGTGGGTACACAGCACTCCACCTAGCTGCTATGAGGAGAGAACCAGCTATTATTATGTGTCTCTTAAGCAAAGGAGCAGTGGCGTCGCAATTGACAGATGACGGCCGCCTTGCAAGTAATATTTGTCGAAGGTTAACAAGACTAAAAGATTACAATGCGAAGATGGAGCAGGGCCAAGAGTCAAATAAAGATAGGATGTGCATTGACATCCTAGAGAGGGAGATGATGAGGAATCCTATGACAGCGGAAGATTCTGTCACCTCACCTTTATTGGCTGATGATCTTCACATGAAACTAAGCTACCTGGAAAACAGAGGTGAAGTCTCCTTTTATGCAATGATAGTGACACTTCTAGACAAATCTTTTCTCAATATTAAAATGATGGGGGAGGTTGAGAAAAAGTACCCCTTTCTACCAAAAAATCCCTCTTTTCCCCCCCTCTCCGGTGCATATGCTATAGAAATAGGTGGCTGTAACACTTGCTGCACATTCGACTCTGCCGTATGCACCCTTTTCATAAGATGTTAAAATGATCTGTGGTCTCTGCAGTCGCGTTCGCAAGACTGTTCTTCCCTGCTGAAGCGAAGGTTGCCATGCAAATTGCACAAGCAGACGTCACACCAGAAGTTGGTGGTTTTTCTGCAGCAAGTACTTCTGGTAAACTGAGGGAAGTCGATCTGAATGAGACGCCAGTAACAAAAAACAAAAGGCTGCGTTCAAGGGTGGATGCACTAGCGAAAACAGGTGCGAACATGAGTAGTCGATCTTTCCTTTCAATTTTACTTTGTCCGGTGCTATATCGTTGGATAATTTTTTTTGAGAGAGATCGTTGGATAAATTGCTGGGTAAGCTGTTACTAGCTGTTAATACAACCATGTACACAACCTTCTACCTGAATAACTTAACGCCGTTTATTGGGTTCATTGATATTCTGTGCATGAACCTATTTATATAGCATGTGTTGTTCACAGTAAAAAACATGAACATGTAAAAGTATGTTGCCATTCTGGCATGTGGCACAAGTTCATTTCTACATATGTTTCTAGTATGTGTCTTTGCAACCTGTCGTTGTAGGTACTCTGAACACCTTGTGAACATAGGTGTTCAGTGTTGTGTATTTGCATTCAGCTCGTTCTGTGTACACGAGCAGTCTGGCAATCATATTTATTCATGAATTAAACATGTCTGTGATGGTGGCAGTGGAACTGGGCCGTCGGTACTTCCCAAACTGCTCGCAGGTGCTCGACAAATTCTTGGAAGATGGCCTGCCTGATGGCCTTGATGCGTTCCAGCAGCAAAGCGGCACCCCTGATGAGCAACAGGTGAAGAAGATGCGCTTCTGCGAGGTGAAGGAGAACGTGCGCAAAGCATACAGCAAAGACACGGCCGATAACAGCATGTTTTCGGCCCTGTCGTCAAACTCCTCGTCCTCGGCGATGAAGTGAAGGTACTGTAACAGGCTGTTTTCTCGAGATGTCAGGGCTAAAGAGGGATCGCTGGTCATGCGCATGTATAGTGCTCACCATCGTGTAAAACCGAATATGAACATGAAAGGAGGCCCCAAAATAGTAGAACATGATATATACTTTGCTGGACTTGGAGTTTGTTGGAGAAGGCTGTGCCATCCCATCCCAGATTCCCAATATCAATTTCCCATGCTGGTTGCGAAGACGGAGCCGTGGATCATCCAGCTTCGACGCTATGCATGCGTGCAGCCTGCTGTATTTGTTTCGCATAGCTGCAATACTTATATGTTTAATAATACTAGAGAGTAGTAGGCAATTGAGGCTGTAGCGGAAGTTGGAACCTACCTTAATGTAAGTGAAAGGGGACAGTTGCCCTTTGTCGAACTGTTGTTATCAATACATAGTTGATTTTCGTAGCTCAAACTTTATAGAAGCCTAGTATAGCGCCAGTGCATTGCCATGGAATCAAAAGGAAAAGAGCAAGACCATAACGAGTTCATTTGCTTTGGATCAATCATCAATTTAGATGCAACAAGATAACGACATATTGCCTTTGATCCAAATTAATTGTCGCACACTTAGTACAGCTTTAGTACAAAATTATACTAAATGTGTGTAAATTAATATGTATCCAAGGGAGTAACATTTCTCGCTACCCACAATATATTACTAGTTCAACATAAACCATTCAAAGGCTAAAATAAACATAAACAATTCAATGCAAGATCAGAGGCAAAACATCATATAATACTACTTATTGTGCCCAATTTTTCAGAACTTCTTGCGCATAGTTTCCAAATTTTTGAAACACCCATGTGATGTTTTCCAATGCTGGACGTTTATGAATGGAAAACTTATGTTAAATCCAGCACAAACTAAGCTAGTTATAATTGTTCAGCACTGACTAAGGTCAGTCCTTGAGCTATATGTTTTGACATTCTTGATAACGTTTATTAACGGGAAACTTAGGTTGTGTTGTCTGTTTATTTCTACTGGCAAACACCAAATGTTGTGCAATTTCTGTTCCTCTCGCCGGATGAATGGTGATTGGTAGTCATTCAGAAGCATACGCTGACACATGGTTTACATCATTCTCTTGGTTGCACAATTTTGGCATGCATATAAGAGAACAAGTTATCTAATCTCTGTTGTGTGTTAATCTAGAGTATAAATAAAATATTTTTTTACACGCCATCATGCTTGACATCAGGTTTGCAACTCAAATTGTACGAAGCAAGTATTGCAACTTTAAAATAGTAAAAGCACAATGGAAAAACTTGCAACTGCAAACCTAGGAATCTTTTTAAAAAAATGAAGGTAGAGCAGTCTCTTCCTTGTATACATTTCAAAATGGGCGAAGCCGGTTGCAGAGCCAATCACATGGTGACCTGGAGCCCTGGTGCAATGCGTGCGCTCCAAAGCGCGGCGGCGCAGATAGCAAAGAGAGCGGGCCATAGGCAATCCCCGGCATTTCTAGTCTCCCCAGAGCTAGCAAAGATGTCCAGCGATGACGAAGAACTTGCCAGATCCAACAATCCCAGCCTTCGCCAGACGAACGAACCACACATTCTCATAATGAAGGATAATGTGGTCAACCGATTCCGCCGCTGCGCATCTGTGGCAGCCGGCATGGGGGGCGATGGCATGCCACTACTTGTTCACCATATTGTCTCTGGTGTTGAGCCTGCGCCACAATAAGGCCTTCTTTGATTTGTAGGAATCTCATAAGATTTCTATAGTATAAGATTTGCATAGTAAATTTTTCTTTGAAGCCCTTTAGTTTGTATGAATGGATTCCTATTCATATATAGGATAGAAATCAATCCTTCACATTTTGGAGAAAAAAAACATTAGATAAGACTCAATGGAAAAATTCCTATCCCATGCATCAAATGACATCTCTTTCTTTATAAGAATTGAAATACATGTCATCTCACTTCCTATGATCTTCCTATTCCTATAACATTCATATCCTATGAACCAAAAGAGGCCTTAAGGCCCGATGCTTGAGTGGAATGATTAAGGCATCTACAATGGGGAATGCTTAACTCGACACTAACAGAGGAAAGATAAATCTTGGTAAATTAAAAATAGTCTAAGCGCTTTATAGTTCAATGGCTGGCGCTAGCAACTGGCGCTAATTAACAGCCCAAACGCCTCATGCGAGAGAGAAAAGGACATATCCTCCGATGCGTATGTTTGCGTCAGTGCGGCGTTCGACGCCAGGATTTTGCGGGTCCAACTGCAAATCGACGGGGAATTGGGTAGAAAATCGATCCTAGCGCCTCCATAAATGTCTACGTTTGGACCATGCCCTTAGGTGCCAAATAAGCTTGCACCGAATCCATTCCACGCCTCCCAAACTTTTTAGATTTAAAAAATGGTGGCTCGACTAAGGAAAATACATTCTCCCATGCATGATAAATACCGTGCATCTATCAGCCACTCACTCTCTTTGAGGTTCGCATCCATGCATGTATGTTCTCATTGTATAGTTTAGTAAACCACAATTTATGACCCTGTCAATCAGTCACCTTTTCTCCATGTGCAGACAACTTTTTTCTATAGTAACTTGCAATATCTCTCCTCTCACCCCCGAAGTAAATATCAGCAGTATGAGAGTATGATTCTAAAATTTAAATTTATTTTATCTTTTGAACCATTAGTTTGATTTAGATACATTTGCATATTTGTGTTACTATTGAAGGGAACTTTAAAATAAGATCACCGTTGAATATATTTTGACAAGTTTTAAAATTCGAATCTGAAACATGGTGAGACCTTACGAAACTGTAAAAAAAAACTATGTACCAAGTTTCATCAAGTTTTCTATAGATCAATTTGATGCGCACAGAAACTCATTATGGTACATAGATCAGTTTTCTACTAGTCTTGTTTAAAATATATCATTGGTATAAAAACATTTGTCTAAATAGAATATAAAAGAAACTTTTATTTCAGAAGATATCAAGCATCTAAACAGTTACATACTAGAAGAGAAAATATATTTCTGTGATAGAGTCGCAAGGGGATAGGGGAGGCATGCAAGGGACTGACAAAAGTGAGACGTACAGCAAGTGATTAGTACACTATGATATCTTTCCCACCCTGTAGACAATGCACGGTATATACCGTGCATGGTAGAAAATGCACTCTCGGCTCGACTATCCTGAGTTTCATTCTTTGGTTTGTGGTGTGGAATACACCTTCTAATTCTTCCCCAATTGAAGTCTAGAAATTTAAAACTCGATTGTGGAGAAGAAAACCTAAAAGCTAGAGCATCAATTTAGAGGCCAACCTAACAAAGGAAGAGAGAGAAAGAAAGAAAGAAAGATAGATAGATAGATAGATAGATAGAGCTTTTGCTACTTGGTGAGAATGGTCCTGCTCATTCTACACGAGATATGGTTGAAGTGGCCACCAGTTTTATAAGATGCTTTTTTAAATTTGAACCTACTGCAGATATTCATTTAGGTTCAAATTTTGGAAGAGGGGTGAGTGGGGTTACTGCCGAGGAAAATGAAACTTTACAAAAAAACCTTTTTTAGAAGAGGAAATTAAGCTTGCTATTGTTTGGGATCCTACGCTCATGGGGCTTATCTCAATGTGGTTTTCGTTCTTGTTTTACCAGACTTTCTGAGATATTATTAAGAATGACTTTATGACTTCCGTGAGAGATTTTGAGTATGGCAACCTTGATATATATAGACTGAATTTTGCTATTATCACGCTTATCCCTAAGGAGAGTAATGTGGAAGAAATGAGAAATTTAGGCCTATAAGCCTTAGTAACTGTTGGGAAGTGTAGTAGAAAACAAAAAAAATCACCTTACGATCACCCATGAACAATGTGAAGATGCATAAACGGTTTGGATCACGATCGTTACCATCTCCGGAATGCAACGGAAGTCGACGAGTCGGTGTAGATCGTACTTGGAGTCCCTCGAACCGCAGATGAACGATCCCGCGAACCACCCACGAACGATCTCTCGAAGGGAGCACCGAAAGCACGACCTCTCTCCTTGGTTGCAAGCGTACAGTCTTCACGACCCGGCAGCGCTCACCGTCCAGAGCTAATCGTCGCCGAAGAATTTGAGGGAGGAGATTATAATCACACTAGACTTCTAATTACAAGGATTAGAGGATCTAGGTCAAGCTCTAATTGATTAACTAGAACTAGAGGACTATAGGAGGCTCCAAAAGTTGTGTGTCTAAAAGCACGACCTCAAGGACGGGAAGGACTGCCCTCCTTGCGCCGGCCAAAGAGGGAAGGAGGAGTCCTCCCCCCACCCCAATTCGGTCTCCCTCAAGGGGGAAAGGGGCGCCTCCCCTACATGGGCCATCGTGGCGCAATTCTCTCTCCACCGTTTGGCCTTTGAAGGCCCGTTGATACTAAATTAAATATAAAAACCTCCTAACAATTACTAGAGCCTTTTAATATTAATTTAACATCACCGGTTTTTTCCACCTATATATTATTTCTCAGTAATACCCGACATTGCTCGATAAACTCCGAAACCCTTCCAGTGACCCTGAAACGCTCCCGGTTTCTCTCGAAACTATTCCAAATACTAATGAAACAATTCTACAAACAAACCATCGATACTCTCGTCCTACTAATAGTCAGCAGATCGTGATTACCTTAATCTTGTGACCCTGTAGGTTCGGTAAATCATAGACATGAACGAAACTTCTTAGTTCAATGACCGATAACGGAACCGTGGGCGTCCGTATCGTTCCCTATGATTACATGAATGATATTTGAGTGAACCTTTGGTTATCATGTGATGTTCCCTTTGCTTCATGATACTTTACAAAACCCGAGATGCATCAGTATCCTCCTGAGTCATACACATGCTCACTATACTGTCATCCTCGTTATCGGTTTTATTCTTCTTTCTCGTTAATATGTTCCGGCATCCCCGTGACATAGTCACCTATTTCTGGCCAGACGATGATGGATGCCATCACACCGAGAGGGCCCTAAGTGAAGGAAATATGCCCTAGAGGCAATAATAAAGTTATTATTTATTTCCTTATTTCATGATAAATGTTTATTATTCATGCTAGAATTGTATTAACCGGAAACATAATACATGTGTGAATACATAGACAAACAGAGTGTCACTAGTATGCCTCTACTTGACTAGCTCGTTAATCAAAGATGGTTATGTTTCCTAACCATAGACAAAGAGTTGTTATTTGATTAACGGGATCAAATCATTAGGAGAATGATGTGATTGACTTGACCCATTCCGTTAGCTTAGCACTCGATCGTTTAGTATGTTGCTATTGCTTTCTTCATGACTTATACATGTTCCTATGACTATGAAATTATGCAACTCCCGTTTACCGGAGGAACACTTTGTGTGCTACCAAACGTCACAACGTAACTGGGTGATTATAAAGGAGCTCTACAGGTGTCTCCAAAGGTACATGTTGGGTTGACGTATTTCAAGATTAGGATTTGTCACTCCGATTGTCGGAGAGGTATCTCTGGGCCCTCTCGGTAATGCACATCACCTAAGCCTTACAAGCAATGAAACTAAATGAGTTAGTTGCGAGATGATGTATTATGGAACGAGTAAAGAGACTTGCCGGTAACGAGATTGAACTAGGTATTGATATACCGACGATCGAATCTCGGGCAAGTAACATACCGATGACAAAGGGAACAACGTATGTTGTTATGCGGTCTGACCGATAAAGATCTTCGTAGAATATGTGGGAGCCAATATGAGCATCCAGGTTCCGCTATTGGTTATTGACCGGAGACATGTCTCGGTCATGTCTACATTGTTCTCGAACCCGTAGGGTCCGCACGCTTAAGGTTTCGATGACAGTTATATTATGAGTTTATGAGTTTTGATGTACCAAAGTTGGTTCGGAGTCCCAGATATGATCGCAGACATAACGAGGAGTCTCGAAATGGTTGAGACATAAAGATTGATATATTGGACGGCTATATTCGGACACCGGAAGTGTTCCGGGGAAGTTTCGGATAAAACCGGAGTACCGGGGGGTTACCGGAACCCCCCGGGGGGTTAATGGGCCTCATGGGCCTAAAGTGGAGAAGAGGAGGGGCTGCCAGGGCAGGCCTCGCGCCCCCTCTCCCCCAGTCCGAATTGGACAAGGAGGGAGGGGCGTCGCCCCCCCTTTCCTTCCTCTCCTCTCTCCCTTCCTTCCCCCTCTCCTACTTGGATAAGGAAAGGGAGGGGAGTCCTACTCCCGATAGGAGTAGGACTCCTCCTGCGTGCCTCCTACTAGGGCCGGCCGCACCCCCCTTGGCTCCTTTATATACGGACGCAGGGGGCACCCCTAGACACACAAGTTGATCCACGTGATCGTTTTCTTAGCCGTGTGCGGTGCCCCCTTCCACCATAATCCTCGATAATATTGTAGTGGTGCTTAGGCGAAGCCCTGCGACAGTTGAACATCAAGATCGTCACCACGCCGTCGTGCTGACGGAACTCTTCCCCGACACTTTGCTGGATCGGAGTCCGAGGATTGTCATCGAGCTGAACGTGTGCTGAAACTCGAAAGTGCCGTAGTTTCGGTGCTTGGATCGGTCGGATCGTGAAGACGTACGACTACATCAACTGTGTTAATATAATGCTTCCGCTGTCGGTCTACAAGGGTACGTAGATCACACTCTCCCCTCGTTTCTATGCATCACCATGATCTTGCGTGTGCGTAGGAATTTTTTTGAAATTACTACGTTCCCCAACAGTGGTATCAGAGCCTAGGTTTTATGTGTTGATGTTATATGCATGAGTAGAACACAAGTGAGTTGTGGGTGATATAAGTCATACTGCTTACCAGCATGTCATACTTTGGTTCGGCGGTATTGTTGGACGAAGCGGCCCGAACCGACATTACGCGTACGCTTATGCGAGACCGGTTCTCCCGACGTGCTTTGCACAAAGGTGGCTAGCGCGTGTCAGTTTCTCCAACTTTAGTTGAACCGAGTGTGGCTACGCCCGGTCCTTGCGAAGGTTAAAACAGCACCAACTTGACAAACTATCATTGTGGTTTTGATGCATAGGTAAGATTGGTTCTTGCTTAAGCCCGTAGCAGCCACGTAAAACTTGCAACAACAAAGTATAGGACGCCTAACTTGTTTTTGCAGGGCATGTTGTGATGTGATATGGTCAAGACATGATACTAAATTTTATTGTATGAGATGATCATGTTTTGTAACCGAGTTATCGGCAACTGGCAGGAGCCATATGGTTGTCGCTTTATTGTATGCAATGCAACTGCGCTGTAATGCTTTACTTTATCACTAAGCGGTAGCGATAGTCGTGGAAGCATAAGATTGGCGAGACGACAACGATGCTACGATGGTGATCAAGGTGTCGCGCCGGTGACGATGGTGATCATGACGGTACTTCGGAGATGGAGATCACAAGTACAAGAAGATGATGGCCATATCATATCACTTATATTGATTGCATGTGATGTTTATCTTTTATGCATCTTATCTTGCTTTGATTGACGGTAGCATTATAAGATGATCTCTCACTAAATTTCAAGATAAAGGTGTTCTCCCTGAGTATGCACCGTTGCCAAAGTTTGTCGTGCCCAGACACCACGTGATGATCGGCTGTGATAAGCTCTACGTCCATCTACAACGGGTGCAAGCCAGTTTTGCACACGCAGAATACTCAGGTTAAACTTGACGAGCCTAGCATATGTAGATATGGCCTCTGAACACTGAGACCGAAAGGTCGAGCGTGAATCATATAGTAGATATGATCAACATAGCGATGTTCACCATTGAAAACTACTCCATTTCACGTGATGATCGGTTATGGTTTAGTTGATTTGGATCACGTAATCACTTAGAAGATTAGAGGGATGTCTTTCTAAGTGGGAGTTCTTAAGTAATATGATTAATTGAACTTAAATTTATCATGAACTTAGTACCTGATAGTATCTTGCTTGTTTATGTTTGATTGTAGATAGATGGCCCGTGCTGTTGTTCCGTTGAATTTTAATGCGTTCCTTGAGAAAGCAAAGTTGAAAGATGATGGTAGCAATTACACGGACTGGGTCCGTAACTTGAGGATTATCCTCATTGATGCATAGAAGAATTACGTTCTGGAAGCACCGCTGGGTGCCAGGCCTGCTGCTGGAGCAACACCAGATGTTATGAACGTCTGGCAGAGCAAAGCTGATGACTACTCGATAGTTCAGTGTGCCATGCTTTACGGCTTAGAATCGGGACTTCAACGACGTTTTGAACGTCATGGAGCATATGAGATGTTCCAGGAGTTGAAGTTAATATTTCAAGCAAATGCCCGGATTGAGAGATATGAAGTCTCTAATAAGTTCTATAGCTGCAAGATGGAGGAGAACAGTTCTGTCAGTGAGCATATACTCAAAATGTCTGGGTATAATAATCACTTGATTCAATTGGGAGTTAATCTTCCAGATGATTGCGTCATTGACAAAATTCTCCAATCACTGCCACCTAGCTACAAGAGCTTCGTGATGAACTATAATATGCAAGGGATGAATAAGACTATTCCCGAGCTCTTCGCAATGCTAAAATCTGCGGAGGTAGAAATCAAAAAGGAGCATCAAGTGTTGATGGTCAACAAGACCACTGGTTTCAAGAAAAAGGGCAAAGGGAAGAAGAAGGGGAACTTCAAAAAGAACAGCAAGCAAGTTGCTGCTCAAGAGAAGAAACCCAAATCTGGACCTAAGCCTGAAACTGAGTGCTTCTACTGCAAGCAGACTGGTCACTAGAAGCGGAACTGCCCGAAGTATTTGGCGGATAAGAAGGATGGCAAGGTGAACAAAGGTATATGTGATATACATGTTATTGATGTGTACCTTACTAGAGCCCACAGTAGCACCTGGGTATTTGATACTGGTTCTGTTGCTAATATTTGCAACTCGAAACAGGGACTACGGATTAAGCGAACACTGGCGAAGGACGAGGTGACGATGCGCGTGGGAAATGGTTCCAAAGTCGATGTGATCGCGGTTGGCACGCTACCTCTACATCTACCATCGGGATTAGTATTAGACCTAAATAATTGTTATTTGGTGCCAACGTTGAGCATGAACATTATATCTGGATCTTGTTTGATGCGAGACGGTTATTCATTTAAATTAGAGAATAATGGTTGTTCTATTTATATGAGTAATATCTTTTATGGTCATGCACCCTTGAAGAGTGGTCTATTTTTGATGAATCTCGATAGTAGTGATACACATATTCATAATGTTGAAGCCAAAAGATGCAGAGTTGATAATGATAGTGCAACTTATTTGTGGCACTGCCGTTTAGGTCATATCGGTGTAAAACGCATGAAGAAACTCCATACTGATGGACTTTTGGAACCACTTGATTATGAATCACTTGGTACTTGCGAACCGTGCCTCATGGGCAAGATGACTAAAACACCGTTCTCTGGTACTATGGAGAGAGCAACAGATTTGTTAGAAATCATACATACAGATGTATGTGGTCCAATGAATGTTGAAGCTCGTGGCGGATATCGTTATTTTCTCACCTTCATAGATGATTTAAGCAGATATGGGTATATCTACTTAATGAAACATAAGTCTGAAACATTTGAAAAGTTCAAAGAATTTCATAGTGAAGTTGAAAATCATCGTAACAAGAAAATAAAGTTTCTACGATCTGATCGTGGAGGAGAATATTTGAGTTACGAGTTTGGTCTACATTTGAAACAATGCGGAATAGTTTCGCAACTCACGCCACCTGGAACACCACAGCGTAATGGTGTGTCCGAACATCGTAATCGTACTTTACTTGATATGGTGCGATCTATGATGTCTCTTACAGATTTACCGCTATCGTTTTGAGGTTATGCTCTAGAGACAGCTGCATTCACGTTAAATAGGGCACCATCAAAATCCGTTGAGACGACACCTTATGAACTGTGGTTTGGCAAAAACCAAAGTTGTCGTTTCTAAAAGTTTGGGGCTGCGATGCTTATGTGAAGAAACTTCAACCTGATAAGCTCGAACCCAAATCGGAGAAATGTGTCTTCATAGGATACCCAAAAGAGACTGTTGGGTACACCTTCTATCACAGATCCGAAGGCAAGACATTTGTCGCTAAGAATGGATCCTTTCCGGAGAAGGAGTTTCTCTCGAAATAAGTGAGTGGGAGGAAAGTAGAACTTGATGAGGTAACTGTACCTGCTCCCTTATTGGAAAGTAGTACATCGCAAAAACAGGTTTCTGTGACACCTACACCAATTAGTGAGGAAGCTAATGATAATGATCATGAAACTTCAGAACAAGTTACTACTGAACCTCGTAGATCAACCAGAGTAAGATCCGCACCAGAGTGGTACGGTAATCCTGTTCTGGAAGTCATGCTACTAGATCATGATGAACCTACGAACTATGAAGAAGCGATGGTGAGCCCAGATTCCGCAAAATGGCTCGAAGCCATGAAATCTGAGATGGGATCCATGTATGAAAACAAAGTATGGACTTTGGTTGACTTGCCCAATGATCGGCAAGCAATTGAGAATAAATGGATCTTCAAGAAGAAGACTGACGCTGACGGTAATGTTACTGTCTACAAAGCTTGACTTGTCGCAAAAGGTTTTTGACAAGTTCAAGGGATTGACTATGATGAGACCTTCTCACCCGTAGCGATGCTTAAGTCTGTCCGAATCATGTTAGCAATTGCCGCATTTTATGATTATGAAATTTGGCAGATGGATGTCAAAACTGCATTCCTGAATGGATTTCTGGAAGAAGAGTTGTATATGATGCAGCCGGAAGGTTTTGTCGATCCAAAGGGAGCTAACAAAGTGTGCAAGCTCCAGCGATCCATTTATGGACTGGTGCAAGCCTCTCGAAGTTGGAATAAACGCTTTGATAGTGTGATCAAAGCATTTGGTTTTGTACAGACTTTTGGAGAAGTCTGTATTTACAAGAAAGTGAGTGGGAGCTCTGTAGCATTTCTGATATTATATGTAGATGACATATTACTAATCGGAAATGATATAGAATTTCTGGATAGCATAAAGGGATACTTGAATAAGAGTTTTTCAATGAAAGACCTCGGTCAAGCTGCTTACATATTAGGCATTACGATCTATAGAGATAGATCGAGACGCTTAATTGGACTTTCACAAAGCACATACCTTGACAAAGTTTTGAAAAAGTTCAAAATGGATCAAGCAAAGAAAGGATTCTTGCCTGTGTTACAAGGTGTGAAATTGAGTAAGACTCAATGCCCGACCAATGCAGAAGATAGAGAGAAAATGAAAGATGTTCCCTATGCTTCAGTGAAAGCACAAGTGCTCCCTAGGTGGTTTTGATAATTGATGACAACATATCTCTTGTTGGACTAACACTTCTATCTAGCATGTTTCAGATAAGTTCAACAATGGAGTGGCATGGACTAAAGGTTGTGGGAACTCCTTCAAGATGCTAAGGACAAGGGATTGGCTAAAGCTTCAAGCTCAAGACTCTTCATTTTATATTTTAGTGATCCAAGATCACATTGAGTCTTTAGGAAAAAGCCAATACTATTAAGGAGGGATGAGGTGTTGCTTAATGAGCCTCTTGCTTCATGTGCTTAGTGATATGCTCCAAAACCCTCAACTACTTTCCCATATCCACATATGACCTAAACCCTAAGCCAAACTCGGTCCTACCGATTCTTTTCCTATCCGGCGCCACCGAGTTTCACTTGTCATAAGCCACTGCCAAACCCTAATCAGTTCGGTCTCACCGATGGGATCTCGGTCTCACCGAGATGGGCTTGCAAACTCTCTGTTACCCATTGCAATATTCTCGGTCCCACCGAGATATGCAATCGGTTCCACCGAGTTTGCTTGGCCAAATCTCAGTTTCACTTATTACCCAAATCGGTCCCACCGAGTTTGAGTAATCGGTCAAACCGAGGTTTGGATTTACCCTAACCCTAGCACATCGGTCCCACCGAGTTGATCCAGTCGGTCCCACCGAAATCACTAACGGTCACTAGGTTTACATTTTCGGTCCGACCGAGTTTATTGATTCGGTCCCACCGAGATTGGAAAACTGTGTAACGGTTGGATTTTGTGTGGAGGCTATATATACCCCTCCACCTCCTTCTCATTAAGTGAGAGAGCCATCAGAACACACACACCATTCCAACTCATATGTTCTGAGAGAGAACCACCTACTCATGTGTTGAGACCAAGACATGCCATTCCTACCATATGAATCTTGATCTCTAGCCTTCCCAAGTTGATTTCCACTCAAATCTTCTTTCCACCAAATCCAAATCCTATGAGAGAGAGTTGAGTGTTGGGGAGACTATCATTTGAAGCACAAGAGCAAGGAGTTCATTACCTACACACCATTTGTTACTTCTTGGAGAGTGGTGTCTCCTAGATTGTCCAGGTGTCACTTGGGAGCCTTCGACAAAATTGTGGAGTTGAACCAAGGAGTTTGTAAGGGCAAGGAGATTGCCTACTTCGTGAAGATCTACTGCTAGTGAGGCAAGTCCTGTGTGGGCGTTGGCCATGGTGGGATAGACAAGGTTGCTTCTTCGTGGACCCTTTGTGGGTGGTTGCTTCTTTGTGGACCCTTCGTGGGTGGAGCCCTATGTGGACTCGCGCAACCGTTACCCTTGGGTGGAGCCCTGTGTGGACTCGCGCAACCGTTACCCTTCGTGGGTTGAAGTCTCCATCAACGTGGATGTAGGATAGCACCACCTATCCGAACCACGGGAAAAACATCTGTGTCTTCAATTGCGTTTGAATTCTCCAAACCCTTCTCTTTACATTCTTGCAAGTTGCATGCTTTACATTCCGCTGCTCATATAATCTTTGCATGCTTGCTTGATATGTATTGTATGTGTTGAAATTGTGCCTAAACTCCACTTAAACCGAAAAGGCTTAAAAATTGCAACTTTAGCACTAAGTGTCTAATCACCCCCCTCTAGACACATCTACTTCTAGATCCTACAAGTGGTATCAGAGCTTTGGTCTCCATTGCCTTGGTTTAATCACCATTGGAGGAAGATGGATGTGTCTACATTAGGGAGTCTTAGATATAGAGTGCCTATTCTTGAGGGAGAGTATTTTCATGAGTGGAAAAATGAGATGCTTGTAATCTTCAATCAATATCATTTGAACAAGTATATTGCTAGCCCTTGTGGACCCCATATTGATCCCTTGCATACCACCCTAGATGAAGATATTGACATGATTCGCAATCTTAGAACTATTGAGCTCATCATTAGAGGATTGCCCAAAAATTTGATTGCTAGTTTGCCTACTCACAATTGTGCCTATACCATATGGAAATTTCTTGAGGAACGATTTCCCAATTATTCCTTGAAAACTTTGGATGAAATTCTCCATAAATCTATTGCCTTGAGTAAGATGAACTCTAGTGATCCTAATTTTGGTAAATGTTTTTTTGAACTTGCCAATCTTAAGCATGCTAAAGGAGATGTTGGAATCATTAATGATATCATACTCAAAGCTATAAGAATTCATAAAAGTAACCACTTTGATCATTTATCTAATGAATTACCCTCTCTAGGAAATGATGAGTCACAAGATCATGATGAACATGAATATTATGATGATGATGATAGTGACTTCGATCTTGATGATGCAATGAGACATTTTGGTCTTATGGCAAATCTTCGGGGATATGAATCAGGAGGAAAGGAATGGGTTCTTGATAGTGGATGTACTGATCATATGACCGGAGATGAAGAGATGTTTCGTGAGCTCGCTGAAAACAACGGCCCTCGAAAATATGTCACCTTTGGTGATAATTCAAAGGGTAAAGTGGTTGGCCTTGGTAAGGTGGCCATCTCACATGATAGTTCCATTCAAAATGTCATGCTCGTTGAATCTCTTGGCTACAACTTACTTTCAGTATCTAGACTTGCTGATTTCGGTTTGAATGTCCTATTTACTGAGGTAGATTGCCAAGTATTTCGTCGAGACAATCATAAAATGGTCTTTATGGGTATGCGTAGAGGAGATCTTTACATTGTCGATTTCTCTAAAAAGGCACAACCTAAAACTTGCTTTGTTGCTAAATCCTCAAAAGGTTGGTTGTGGCATAGACGACTAGGTCACGTTGGCATGAGAAACCTTGACAAGCTTATTAAAGGAAATCATATCCTTGGAGTTAATGATGTCATATTTGATAAGGATAGACTTTGCAGTGCTTGTCAAGCAGGTAAACAGGTTGGAGGAAGACATCCCATGAAGAACATCATGACCACGAGGAGGCCACTAGAGCTACTTCACATGGATCTTTTTGGTCCCAACGCCTACAAGAGTCTCGGTGGAAATTCTTTTGGTCTAGTTATAGTTGATGATTTTTCAAGATTTACGTGGGTGTTCTTTCTTAATGACAAATCGCAGGTCCAGAAGATCTTCAGAAACTTCGCTAGGAAGGCCCAAAATCAGTTTGATGTGAAGATCAAGAAGGTTCGGAGTGACAATGGAACGGAGTTCAAGAACGCAAATGTGGACACCTTTCTTGACGAAGAAGGGATTTCACACGAGTTCTCGGCTACGCACACACCTCAACAAAATGGAGTTGTTGAGAGGAAGAACCGGACGCTCATCGAAATGGCAAGAATGATGCTTGATGAATACAAGACGCCAAAGCACTTTTGGGCAGAAGCGGTTGAGACAACTTGTCACGCAACAAATCGCTTATATCTCCACAAGCTACTCGGCAAGACGGCATACGAGCTCCTCACCGGTAACAAGCCTCAAGTTGGATACTTTCGAGTATTCGGCTCAAAGTGCTACATTCTTGATAAGCATCGTCGTTCAAAGTTTGCTCCTAAATCTCATGAAGGTTTTCTACTCGGTTATGGCTCAAACTCTCACACTTACCGTGTCTACAACAATTTCACCCGAAAGGTTGAAGAGACGGTAGATGTGAAGTTTGATGAATCTAATGGCTCGCAAGTAGAGCAATTGCCAATTGATGTAGGAGACAAAGACCCTTCAGAAGCAATTCAATACTTGTCCATTGGCAAAGTTCGTCCAACGGAGGTGAAGGAGAGTACTTCATCCGTCCAAGTGGAAGCTTCTACTTCACGACAAGGTGAACCAAGAATCGACACGGAAGCATCCACAAGTGGGACACACCAAGATGAAGAAAACGAGGAAGTACGCCAAGATGAACATTAACAACCTCCTTCTCCACCACGACAAGAGAACGACGACGTCAACAATGAAGAAGACCAAGAAGAAGAACAAGATGAAGAAGATGTTCAACAAAGACCCAAGCAAAAGCTCTCACGAGTTCGAGCAAGAATTGCCAAAGATCATCCCGTCGAGCAAATCCTCAATGATATACAAACCGGGAGAATCACTCGCTCAAAAACTCGTTTAGCTAACTTTTGTGAAAACTATTCATTTATCTCTAGCATTGAACCTATGAAGGTTGAAGAAGCATTGGAAGATCCGGATTGGATAAACGCTATGCATGAAGAGCTACATAATTTTGAGAGAAACCAACTTTGGACATTGGTCGAGAAGCCCGACAACAACCACAACATCATTGGTACCAAATGGGTGTTTCGCAACAAGCAAGATGAAGATGGACAAGTGGTTCGCAACAAAGCACGTCTCGTCACCCAAGGTTACACACAAGTTGAAGGTATGGACTATGGTGAGACATATGCTCCCGTTGCTAGACTTGAGTCCATTCGCATCTTACTTGCCTATGCTAATCACCATAATATCACCTTGTACCAAATGGACATTAAGAGTGCTTTTCTAAATGGTGAAATAGAGGAGGAAGTTTATGTCAAACAACCTCCCGGCTTTATCAATCCTAAGAAACCAAATCATGTTTACAAACTTCACAAAGCTCTTTATGGTCTTAAACAAGCTCCTAGAGCATGGTATAAATGCTTGACCAAGTTCCTTACTACAAGTGGTTTTGAAATTGGTAAAATTGATTCTACTCTTTTTACTAAAAGGGTTAATGGAGAACTATTTGTATGCCAAATTTATGTTGATGATATCATATTTGGTTCAACGAACCCTCTCTTTAGTGAAAAGTTTGGAAAGCTAATGTCAGAGAAGTTTGAGATGTCTATGATGAGCGAACTCAAATTCTTTCTCGGGTTGCAAATCAAGCAAACTAAGGAAGGTACATTTGTCTCTCAAACAAAGTACACCAAGGACTTATTCAAGAAGTTCAATATGCAAGAATGCAAAGGTATGTCTACACCCATGCCTACTAGTGGACATAATGATTTGACCAAAGATGGTGAACCGGTTGATCAAAAGGTTTATCGCTCTATGATTGGTTCATTGTTATACCTATGTGCTTCA
This sequence comes from Triticum urartu, assembly GCF_003073215.2. Classification (NCBI taxonomy): domain Eukaryota; kingdom Viridiplantae; phylum Streptophyta; class Magnoliopsida; order Poales; family Poaceae; genus Triticum; species Triticum urartu. Next base: position 544,392,346 of record NC_053024.1, read on the forward strand.
CGTCCCGATATTATGCTAAGTGTGTGCATGTGTGCACGATATCAAGCTGCTCCTAAAGATTGTCATCTTAAGGCTGTGAAAAGGATAGTGAGATATTTAATCCATACACCAAATTTTGGCATTTGGTATCCTAAGAGGTCTTCTTTTGATCTTGTTGGCTATTCTGACTCGGATTATGCCGGAGACAAGGTTGATAGAAAGTCCACTTCAGGTACTTGTCAATTTCTTGGCAGATCTCTTGTGTCTTGGTCTTCCAAGAAACAAAACTCGGTATCCTTATCCACCGCCGAAGCGGAATACATTGCCGCTGGTTCATGTTGTGCTCAATTACTTTGGATGACCCAAACTCTTAAAGATTATGGGATTTATGTGAAACATGTTCCACTGCTTTGTGACAATGAAAGTGCTATCAAAATTGGTCATAATCCTGTACAACATTCTCGAACTAAGCATATTGAAGTTCGTCATCATTTCATTCGAGATCATGTTGCTAAGGGTGACATCAATCTTAAGCATGTTTGCACTGACAAGCAATTAGCGGATATATTCACTAAACCACTTGATGAGAAAGTGTTTTGCAGGTTGAGAGGAGAATTGAACATCATTGATGCTTCGAACTTGGAGTAGAAACTCCATTGGATACATGCAAGACATGAGCCTATGACTAATCCATGATATATCTCTTATGATAACTATCTTATGTCTTGGATATATTTGTACCTTGCATGCTGTCTAACCCATGTAGGTGCTTGGTTGAATCTAATTCCATGATATTGCGACTCACTCACATCTTGAGCAATCTCTACATCACCAAGAATCTACACAATGGTGGTTGAAGACAAGGAAGCACAAAACCACTCAAACATATCCTTTGACAAATTCTATATTAAGCTTCATGATTGTCATTTTTGGATACACAAGTGCTCTTCCTTGCAAGAACTAACCCATGTAGGTAGATGAACTCAAACTCCAAGTGGTGCTCCCAACTCTTGATGAACTACATCAACCTTGAGCACCCACACAAGTTCAACTACATGAGCAAGAACCACACCACCACCCAAGGTATGTCATTCCATCTTAGAGAAGCTTTACTCCAAGACATGAGTCAAAGCAAATCAACAAGATGTGAATACATCAAGATGCTTAAACGAAAAATGGTAACCCCATTTTGAGCTTAAATGATGAGTATGACCTATGATCAAGTTTACTCACTTGACTCCTAAGTCAATATACTCTAACATAGGTGACTATGTCACCGCCCAATTCTAGATGAAGTTCTCTTGTGTTCTTTTCTGAGTTATTGTATTTGTCTCTTGCATAGTTGTTTCCTTCTTTTTCACACACAAAAAAAACTTCATCTAGAACCTTTCACTCTTTTCTCTTTGATTTTTGTTCTGCATATTTCTGCATCAAATTCCTTGCAAATCTTTCAGCTAATTCATTGCAAATCTTTGTGAGATCTTACTTGTCTAGTGAGCTGAGGTGACAAGTGTTTTTCTCTGTGTAAACTCGGTTTCACCAACTTGCAATTTTCGGTCCAACCGAATCTTTTCGGTACCACCGAAATATGCCACTCGGTGCCACCGACTTTGCAATCAGAAAAATAGTTTGCCACTTGTTCTACATTTCTTCTGATCCAGCTCCACTCAATGAATCTTGTCCTCCACAAGCATCACAATTTTATCCTTTGCCTTGTGCTGAATCTCAAGGACCAAACCCATTCGACGGATTCCAGGAGAAACCTTCTTGGAAATTGATGTCAAAGGGGGAGAGAGAGAGAGATCACATCAAAGCTTGTAGGAGAGAGAGATCACATCAATGGAGAGAAACAGTCTCAAGGACCAAACCTACAAGAGAAAATATTAAGGGGGATAGAGAGACCTCAAGGGGGAGAGAAATACTCAAGGATCCCAGATGCTTGATGTTCAATAGGAGAGATGCCACATGTCCTTTTGGGGGAAAGACATGTTCATATGAACTCATTTGAATTAAGTTCTATTCATATCTTTCAGCTCTGATTTTCTATTTCCTATCTTCTCCCAATATCCCATGCAAGATTCAGGGGGAGCAAGACACCTAAGGAAAAGAAATCAGTCAAATTCATTCCATATCTTTATTCTTGGGGACATGTTGAATCCAATATGGTACCTTGTACTCACTCTCTACATGTCATCCCAGTCTTGGTATTCTTGTGTTTTTTTTGTTTGCTCTGGCTAGTGGATGTACCTATGTTATCTAACTTTGTTTGTGCAGGTTCATTCCATCCTAAGCCAACTCAAGACCACAAGGTAAGTATATGCATCAAAATCATGAGTATGAGGAGTTCTTGCTTATGTACATACTGTTTGCAAGAAGGACTCATGAGCATGAAGGTATTTTCCTTGATAATCTCTTGCTCTGATGCATATGGCCAAGATACATGTAACACATTGCCTACTCTGTCATGGTTATGCTCTCACATGCCTCTATATTTCATATTTACATGAGTGCATACATGTAGGGGGAGCCTATGCTTGTTACATGTTCTTCCAAAGCTTTACCTGCTATTCTTTATATCTTTATCTAAAGCCTTGATGTATGTTGCCATCAATTACCAAAAAGGGGGAGATTGAAAGCACAAGTGCTCCCTAGGTGGTTTTTGATAATTGATGACAACATATCTCTTGTTGGACTAACACTTCTATCTAGCATGTTTCAGATAAGTTCACAATGGAGTGGCATGGACTAAAGGTTGTGGGAACTCCTTCAAGATGCTAAGGACAAGGGATTGGCTAAAGCTTCAAGCTCAAGACTCTTCATTTTATATTTTAGTGATCCAAGATCACATTGAGTCTTTAGGAAAAAGCCAATACTATTAAGGAGGGATGAGGTGTTGCTTAATGAGCCTCTTGCTTCATGTGCTTAGTGATATGCTTCAAAACCCTCAACTACTTTCCCATATCCACATATGACCTAAACCCTAAGCCAAACTCGGTCCTACCGATTCTTTCTATCCGGCGCCACCGAGTTTCACTTGTCATAAGCCCCTGCCAAACCCTAATCAGTTCGGTCTCACCGATGGGATCTCGGTCTCACCGAGATGGGCTTGTAAACTCTCTGTTACCCATTGCAATATTCTCGGTCCCACTGAGATATGCAATCGGTCCCACCGAGTTTGCTTGACCAAATCTCAGTTTCACTTATTACCCAAATCGGTCCCACCGAGTTTGAGTAATCGGTCAAACCGAGTTTTGGATTTACCCTAACCCTAGCACATCGGTCCCACCGAGTTGATCCAGTCGGTCCCACCGAAATCACTAACGGTCACTAGGTTTACATTTTCGGTCTGACCGAGTTTATTGATTCGGTCCCACCGAGATTGGAAAACTGTGTAACGGTTGGATTTTGTGTGGAGGCTATATATACCCCTCCACCTCCTTCTCATTAAGTGAGAGAGCCATCAGAACACACACACCATTCCAACTCATATGTTCTGAGAGAGAACCACCTACTCATGTGTTGAGACCAAGACATGCCATTCCTACCATATGAATCTTGATCTCTAGCCTTCCCAAGTTGATTTCCACTCAAATCTTCTTTCCACCAAATCCAAATCCTATGAGAGAGAGTTGAGTGTTGGGGAGACTATCATTTGAAGCACAAGAGCAAGGAGTTCATTACCTACACACCATTTGTTACTTCTTGGAGAGTGGTGTCTCCTAGATTGTCCAGGTGTCACTTGGGAGCCTCCGACAAAATTGTGGAGTTGAACCAAGGAGTTTGTAAGGGCAAGGAGATTGCCTACTTCGTGAAGATCTACCGCTAGTGAGGCAAGTCCTGTGTGGGCGTTGGCCATGGTGGGATAGACAAGGTTGCTTCTTCGTGGACCCTTTGTGGGTGGTTGCTTCTTTGTGGACCCTTCATGGGTGGAGCCCTGTGTGGACTCGCGCAACCGTTACCCTTGGGTGGAGCCCTGTGTGGACTCGCGCAACCGTTACCCTTCGTGGGTTGAAGTCTCCATCAACGTGGATGTAGGATAGCACCACCTATCCGAACCACGGGAAAAACATCCGTGTCTTCAATTGCGTTTGAATTCTCCAAACCCTTCTCTTTACATTCTTGCAAGTTGCATGCTTTACATTCCGCTGCTCATATACTCTTTGCATGCTTGCTTGATATGTATTGTGTGTGTTGAAATTGTGCCTAAACTCCACATAAACCGAAAAGGCTTAAAAATTGCAACTTTAGCACTAAGTGTCTAATCACCCCCTCTAGACACATCTACTTCTAGATCCTACATTCAGCCATAGGCTCTTGTTGGGGGACGTTGCAGAAAACAAAAAAAATTATCTACGTTTCACCAAGATCTATCTATGGAGTCATCTAGCAACGAGAGGGGAGTGCATCTACATACCCTTGTAGATCGCGAGCGGAAGCGTTCAAGAGAACGGGGATGATGGAGTCGTACTCGCCGTGATCCAAATCACCGATGACCAAGTGTCGAACGGACGGCACCTCTGCGTTCAACACACGTACGGAGCGGATGACGTCTCCTCCTTCTTTATCTATCAAGGGGGGAGGAGAGGTTGACGGAGATCCAGCAGCACGATGGCGTGGTGGTGGATGCAGCAGTGATCGCAGCAGGGCTTCGCCGAGCTTCTGCGAGAGGGAGAGGTGTAACAGGGGAGAGGGAGGCGCCAAGGCTTCAGGTCCGGCTGCCCTCCCTCCCCCCTTTATATAGGCCCCCTAGGGGGTGCGCCGGCCCTAGGAGATGGGATCTCCTAGGGGGGCGGCGGCCAAGGGGGTGGAGTGCCCCCCAAGGCAAGTGGAGGCGCCCCCTCCCCTAGGGTTCCCAACCCTAGGCGCATGGGGGGCCCAAGGGGGGGGGGGCGCACCAGCCCACTATGGGCTGGTTCCCTCCCCACTTCAGCCCATGAGGCCCTCCGGAATGGGTGGCCCCACCCGGTGGACCCCCGGGACCCTTTCGGTGGTCCCGGTACAATACCGCTGACCCCCGAAACTCTCCCGATGGCCGAAACTGCACTTCCTATATATAATTCTTCACCTCCGGACCATTCAGGAACTCCTCGTGACGTCCGGGATCTCATCCGGGACTCCGAACAACTTTCGGGTTACTGCATACTCATATCTCTACAACCCTAGCGTCACCGAACCTTAAGTGTGTAGACCCTACGGGTTCGGGAGACATGTAGACATGACCGAGACGACTCTCCGGTCAATAACCAACAGCGGGATCTGGATACCCATGTTGGCTCCCACATGCTCCTAGATGATCGCATCGGATGAACCACGGCGTCGAGGACTCAAGCAATCCCGTATTCAATTCCCTTTGTCAATCGGTACGTTACTTGCCCGAGATTCGATCGTTGGTATCCCAATACCTCGTTCAATCTCATTACCGGCAAGTCACTTTACTTGTACCGTAATGCATGATCCCGTGACCAGACACTTGTTCACTTTGAGCTCATTATGATGATGCATTACTGAGTGGGCCCAGAGATACCTCTCCGTCATATGGAGTGACAAATCCCAGTCTTGATCCGTGTCAACCCAACAGATACTTTCGGAGATACCCATAGTATACCTTTATAGTCACCCAGTTACATTGTGACGTTTGGTACACCCAAAGCACTCCTACGGTATCCGGGAGTTACACGATCTCATGGTCTAAGGAAAAGATACTTGACATTGGAAAAACTCTAGCAAACGAACTATACGATCTTGTGCTATGTTTAGGATTGGGTCTTGTCCATCACATCATTCTCCTAATGATGTGATCTCGTTATCAATGACATCCAATGTCCATAGTCAGGAAACCATGACTATCTGTTGATCAACGAGCTAGTCAACTAGAGGCTTACTAGGGACATGTTGGTGTCTATGTATTCACACATGTATTACGATTTCCGGATAACACAATTATAAAATGAATAAAAGACAATTATCATGAACAAGGAAATATAATAATAATCCTTTTATTATTGCCTCTAGGGCATATTCCCAATAGTCTCCCACTTGCACTAGAGTCAATAATCTAGTTACATTGTGATGAATCGAACACCCATAGAGTTCTGGTGTTGATCATGTTTTGCCCTAGGGAGAGGTTTAGTCAACGGATCTGCGACATTCAGATCCGTATGTACTTTACAAATATCTATGTCTCCATCTTGAACATTTTCACGAATGGAGTTGAAGCGACGCTTGATGTGCCTGGTCTTCTTGTGAAACCTGGGCTCCTTGGCAAGTGCAATAGCTCCAGTGTTGTCACAGAAGAGTTTGATCAACCCCGACACATTGGGTATGACTCCTAGGTCGGTGATGAACTCCTTCACCCAAATTGCTTCATGCGCTGCCTCCGAGGCTACCATGTACTCCGCTTCACATGTAGATCCCGCCACGACGCTCTGCTTGCAGCTGCACCAGCTTACTGCTCCACCATTCAACATATACACGTATCCGGTTTGTGACTTAGAGTCATCCAGATCTGTGTTGAAGCTAGCGTCGACGTAACCCTTTACGACGAGCTCTTCGTCACCTCCATAAACGAGAAACATGTCCTTAGTCCTTTTCAGGTACTTCAGGATATTCTTGACCGCTGTCCAGTGTTCCTTGCCGGGATTACTTTGGTACCTACCTACCAAACTTATGGCAAGGTTTACATCAGGTCTGGTACACAGCATGGCATACATAATAGACCCTATGGCTGAGGCATAGGGGATGACACTCATCTCTTCTATATCTTCTACCGTGGTCGGACATTGAGCTGAGCTCAATTTCACACCTTGCAACACAGGCAAGAACCCCTTCTTAGACTGATCCATATTGAACTTCTTCAATATCTTATCAAGGTATGTGCTTTGTGAAAGACCTATGAGGCGTCTTGATCTATCTCTATAGATCTTGATGCCTAATATATAAGCAGCTTATCCAAGGTCCTTCATTGAAAAACTCTTATTCAAGTAGGCCTTAATGCTGTCCAAAAGTTCTATATCATTTCCCATCAAAAGTATGTCATCTACATATAATATGAGAAATGCTACAGAGCTCCCACTCACTTTCTTGTAAACGCAGGCTTCTCCATAAGTCTGCATAAACCCAAACGCTTTGATCATCTCATCAAAGCAAATGTTCCAACTCCGAGATGCTTGCACCAGCCCATAAATCGAGAGTTGGACCTTGCACACCTTGTCAGCATTCTTAGGATCGACAAAACCTTCTGGCTGCATCTTATACAATTCTTCCTTAAGGAAACCATTAAGGAATGCCGTTTTGACGTCCATTTGCCATATCTCATAATCATAGAATGCGACAATTGCTAACATGATTCGGACGGACTTCAGCTTCGCTACGGGTGAGAAAGTCTCATCATAGTCAACCCCTTGAACTTGTCGATAACCCTTAGTGACAAGTCGAGCTTTATAGATGGTCACATTACCATCCGCGTCTGTCTTCTTCTTAAAGATCCATTTATTTTCTATGGCTCGCCGCTCAATGGGCAAGTCAGTCAAAGTCCATACTTTGTTTTCATACATGGATCCTATCTCGGATTTCATGGCTTCCAGCCATTTGTCGGAATCCGGGCCCGCCATCGCTTCTTCATAGTTCGAAGGTTCACCGTTGTCTAACAACATGATTTCCAAGACAGGGTTGCCGTACCACTCTGGTGCGGAACGTGTCCTTGTGGACCTACGCAGTTCAGTAGCAACTTGATCTGAAGTTTCATGATCATCATCATTAACTTCCTCTCTAGTCGGTGCAGGCACCTCAGGAACATTTTCTTGAGTTGCGCCACTTTCCGGTTCAAGAGGTAATACTTCATCAAGTTCTACTTTCCTCCCACTTACTTCTTTCGAGAGAAACTCTTTCTCTAGAAAGGATCCATTCTTGGCAACAAAGATCTTGCCTTCGGATCTGAGGTAGAAGGTATACCCAATAGTTTCTTTAGGGTATCCTATGAAGACGCATTTTTCCGACTTGGGTTCGAGCTTTTCAGGTTGAAGTTTCTTGACATAAGCATCGCATCCCCAAACTTTTAGAAACGACAGCTTAGGTTTCTTCCCAAACCATAATTCATACGGTGTCGTCTCAATGGATTTCGACGGAGCCCTATTTAAAGTGAATGCGGCAGTCTCTAAAGCATAGCCCCAAAATGATAGCGGTAAATCGGTAATAGACATCATAGATCGCACCATATCTAATAGAGTGCGATTACGACGTTCGGACACACCATTACACTGAGGTGTTCCAGGCGGCGTGAGTTGTGAAACTATTCCACATTTTCTTAAGTGTGTGCTAAATTCGTGACTCAAGTATTCTCCCCCACGATTTGATCGCAAGAACTTGATTTTCCTGTCACGTTGATTCTCAACCTCACTCTGAAATTCCTTGAACTTTTCAAAGGTCTCAGACTTGTGTTTCATTAAATAGACATACCCATATCTACTCAAGTCATCAGTGAGGGTGAGAACATAACGATAGCCACCGCGAGCCTCAACACTATTGGACCGCACACATCAGTATGTATGATTTCCAATAAGTTGGTTGCTCGCTCCATTGTTCCTGAGAACGGAGTCTTGGTCATTTTACCCATGAGGCATGGATCGCACGTGTCAAATGATTCGTAATCAAGAGACTCCAAAAGTCCATCTACATGGAGCTTCTTCATGCGTTTGACACCTATGTGACCAAGGCGGCAGTGCCACAAGTATGTGGGACTATCATTATCAACCTTACATCTTTTGGTATTCACACTATGAATATGTGTAGCATTACGCTCGAGATTCATTAAGAATAAACCATTCACCATCGGAGCATGACCATAAAACATATCTCTCATATAAATAGAACAACCATTATTCTCGGATTTAAATGAGTAGCCATCTCGAATTAAACGAGATCCTGATACAATGTTCATGCTCAAAGTTGGCACTAAATAACAATTATTGAGGTTTAAAACTAATCCCGTAGGTAAATGTAGAGGTAGCGTGCCGACGGCGATCACATCGACCTTGGAACCATTCCCGACGTGCATCGTCACCTCGTCCTTCGCCAGTCTCCGCTTATTCCGCAGCTCCTGCTTTGAGTTACAAATGTGAGCAACTGCACCGGTATCAAATACCCAGGAGCTACTACGAGTACTGGTAAGGTACACATCAATTACATGTATATCACATATACCTTTCGTGATGCCGGCCTTCTTGTCCGCTAAGTATTTGGGGCAGTTCCGCTTCCAGTGACCACTTCCCTTGCAATAAAAGCACTCAATCTCGGGCTTGGGTCCATTCTTTGGCTTCTTCCCGGCAGCTTGCTTACCGGGCGCGGCAACTCCCTTGCCGTCCTTCTTGAAGTTCTTCTTACCCTTGCCTTTCTTGAACTTAGTGGTTTTATTCACCATCAACACTTGATGTTCCTTTTTGACTTCTACCTCTGCTGATTTCAGCATTGAATATACCTCAGGAATGGTCTTTTCCATCCCCTGCATATTGAAGTTCATCACAGAGCTCTTATAGCTTGGTGGAAGCAACTGAAGGATTCTGTCAATGACCGCGTCATCCGGGAGATTAACTCCCAGCTGAGTCAAGCGGTTATGCAACTCAGACATTTTGAGTATGTGCTCACTGACAGAACTATTTTCCTCCATCTTACAGCTGAAGAACTTGTCAGAGACTTCATATCTTTCGACCTGGGCATGAGCTTGGAAAACCATTTTCAGCTCTTCGAACATCTCATATGCTCCGTGTCTCTCAAAATGCTTTTGGAGCCCCGGTTCTAAGCTGTAAAGCATGCCGCACTGAACGAGGGAGTAATCATCAGTACGTGTCTGCCAAGCGTTCATAACATCTTGTTCTGCAGGGAGAGCAGGTGCTTCACCTAGCGGTGCTTGTAGGACATAATCTTTCTAGGCAGCTATGAGGATGATCCTCAGGTTCCGGACCCAGTCCGTATAGTTGCTGCCATCGTCTTTCAGCTTGGTTTTCTCTAGGAACGCGTTGAAGTTGAGGACAACGTTGGCCATTTGATCTACAATACATGTTGTAAAGATTTTAGACTAAGTTCATGATAATTAAGTTCATCTAATCAAATTATTCAATGAACTCCCACTCAGATAGACATCCCTCCAGTCATCTAAGTATAACATGATCAGAGTTAACTAGGCCGTGTCCGATCATCACGTGAGACGGACTAGTCAACATCGGTGAACATCTTCATGTTGATCGTATCTTCTATACGACTCATGCTCGACCTTTCGGTCTTCTGTGTTCCAAGGCCATGTCTGTACATGCTAGGCTCGTCAAGTCAACCTAAGTGTTTGCATGTGTAAATCTGTCTTACACCCGTTGTATGTGAACGTTGGAATCTATCACACCCGATCATCACGTGGTGCTTCGAAACAACAAACTGTCGCAATGGTGCACAGTTAGGGGGAACACTTTCTTGAAATTATTATGAGGGATCATCTTATTTACTACCGTCATTCTAAGTAAACAAGATGCAAAAACATGATAAACATCACATGCAATCAAATAATAGTGACATGATATGGCCAGTATCATATAGCTTCCTTTGATCTCCATCTTGGGGCTCCATGATCATCTTGTCACCGGCATGACACCATGATCTCCATCATAATGATCTCCATCATCGTGTCTCCATGAAGTTGCTCGCCAACTATTACTTCTACTACTATGGCTAACACGTTTAGCAATAAAGTAAAGTAATTTACATGGCGTTTCTCAATGACACGCAGGTCATACAAAAAATAAAGACAACTCCTATGTCTCCTGCCGGTTCTCATACTCATCGACATGCAAGTCGTGATTCCTATTACAAGAACATGATCTCATACATCACATATATATCATTCATCATTCATCACAACTTTGGCCATATCACATCACAAAACACTTGCTGCAAAAACAAGTTAGACGTCCTCTAATTGTTGTTGCAAGTTTTTACGTGGCTGCAATAGGGTTCTAGCAACAACGTTTTCTTACCTACGCCAAAACCACAACGTGAATTGCCAATTTCTATTTACCCTTCATAAGGACCCTGTTCATCGAATCTGATCCGACTAAAGTGGGAGAGACAGACACCCGCCAGCCACCTTATGCAACTAGTGCATGTCAGTCGGTGGAACCGGTCTCACGTAAGCGTACGTGTAAGGTTGGTCCGGTCCGCTTCATCCCACGATGCCGTGAATCAAGATAAAACTAGTAACGGCAAGCAAATTGTCAATATCGACGCCCACAACTACTTTGTGTTCTACTCGTGCATAGTAACTACGCATAGACCTAGCTCATGATGCCACTGTTGGGGGACGTTGCAGAAAACAAAAAAAGTTCTCTACGTTTCACCAAGATCTATCTATGGAGTCATCTAGCAACGAGAGGGGAGTGCATCTACATACCCTTGTAGATCGCGAGCGGAAGCGTTCAAGAGAACGGGGATGATGGAGTCGTACTCGCCGTGATCCAAATCACCGATGACCAAGTGACGAACGGACGGCACCTCCATGTTCAACACACGTACGGAGCGGATGACGTCTCCTCCTTCTTGATCCAGCAAGGGGGAAGGAGAGGTTTACGGAGATCCAGCAGCACGACGGCGTGGTGGTGGATGCAGCAGTGATCGCAGTAGGGCTTCGCCGAGCTTCTGCGAGAGGGAGAGGTGTAATAGGGGAGAGGGAGGCGCCAAGGCTTTATATAGGCCCCCTAGGGGGTGCGCCGGCCCTAGGATATGGGATCTCCTAGGGGGGGCGGCGGCCAAGGGGGTGGAGTGCCCCCCAAGGCAAGTGGAGGCGCCCCCTCCCCTAGGGTTCCCAACCCTAGGCGCATGGGAGGCCCAAGGGGGGGCGCACCAGCCCACTATGGGCTGGTTCCCTCCCCACTTCAGCCCATGAGGCCCTCCGGAATGGCTGGCCCCACCCGGTGGACCCCCGGGACCCTTCCGGTGGTCCCAGTACAATACCGCTGACCCCCGAAACTCTCCCGATGGCTGAAACTGCACTTCCTATATATAATTCTTCACCTCCGAACCATTCCGGAACTCCTCGTGACGTCCGGGATCTCATCCGGGACTCCGAACAACTTTCGGGTTACTGCATACTCATATCTCTACAACCCTAGCGTCATCGAACCTTAAGTGTGTAGACCCTACGGGTTTGGGAGACATGTAGACATGACCGAGACGACTCTCTGGTCAATAACCAACAGCGGGATCTGGATACCCATGTTGGCTCCCACATGCTCCTCGATCATCTCATCGGATGAACCACGACGTCGAGGATTCTAGCAATCCCGTATTCAATTCCCTTTGTCAATCGGTATGTTACTTGCCCGAGATTCGATCGTCGGTATCCCAATACCTCGTTCAATCTCGTTATCGGCAAGTCACTTTACTCGTACCGTAATGCATGATCCCGTGACCAGACACTTGGTCACTTTGAGCTCATTATGATGATGCATTACCGAGTGGGCCTAGAGATACCTCTCCGTCATATGGAGTGAGAAATCCCAGTCTTGATCCGTGTCAACCCAACAGATACTTTCAGAGATACCCGTAGTATACCTTTATAGTCACCCAGTTACGTTGTGACGTTTGGTACACCCAAAGCACTCCTACGGTATCCGGGAGTTACACGATCTCATGGTCTAAGGAAAAGATACTTGACATTGGAAAAACTCTAGCAAACAAACTATACGATCTTGTGCTATGTTTAGGATTGGGTCTTGTCCATCACATCATTCTCCTAATGATGTGATCTCATTATCAATGACATCCAATGTCCATAGTCAGGAAACCATGACTATCTGTTGATCAACGAGCTAGTCAACTAGAGGCTTACTAGGGACATGTTGGTGTCTATGTATTCACACATGTATTACGATTTCCGGATAACACAATTATAGCATGAATAAAAGACAATTATCATGAACAAGGAAATATAATAATAATCCTTTTATTATTGCCTCTATGGCATATTCCCAACAGCTCTATCATGTATGCAATGTTGTGTACCAGACGTGATGTGTATCTTGCTATAAGTCTAGCAGGGAGGTACCAAAGTAATCCAGGAGTGGATCACTGGACAGCGGTCAAGAACATCCTGAAATACCTGAAAAGGACTAAGGATCTGTTTCTCATATATGGAGGTGAAAAAGAGCTCATCGTACATGGTTACGTTGATGCAAGCTTTGACACTGATCCGGACGATTCTAACTCGCGAACCGGATACGTATTTACATTAAACGGTGGAGCTGTCAGTTGGTGTAGTTCTAAACAAAGCGTTGTGGCAGGATCTACATGTGAAGCGGAGTACATAGCTGCTTCAGAAGCAGCAAACGAAGGAGTCTGGATGAAGGAGTTCATATCCGATCTAGGTGTCATACCTAGTGCATCGGGTCCAATGAAAATCTTTTGTGACAATACTGGTGCAATTGCCTTGGCAAAGGAATCCAGATTTCACAAGAGAACCAAGCACATCAAGAGATGCTTCAATTCCATCCGGGATCTAGTCCAAGTGGGAGACATAGAGATTTGCAAGATACATACGGATCTGAATGTTGCAGACCCATTGACTAAGCCTCTTCCACAAGCAAAACATGATCAACACCAAAGCTCCATGGGTGTTAGAATCATTACTGTGTAATCTAGATTATTGACTCTAGTGCAAGTGGGAGACTGAAGGAAATATGCCCTAGAGGCAATAATAAAGTTATTATTTATTTCCTTATTTCATGATTAATGTTTATTATTCATGCTAGAATTGTATTAACCGGAAACATAATACATGTGTGAATACATAGACAAACAGAGTGTCACTAGTATGCCTCTATTTGACTAGCTCGTTAATCAAAGATGGTTATGTTTCGTAACCATAGACAAAGAGTTGTTATTTGATTAACGGGATCACATCATTAGGAGAATGATGTGATTGACTTGACCCATTCCGTTAGCTTAGCACTCGATCGTTTAGTATGTTGCTATTGCTTTCTTCATGACTTATACATGTTCCTATGACTATGAGATTATGCAACTCCCGTTTACCGGAGGAACACTTTGTGTGCTACCAAACATCACAACATAACTGGATGATTATAAAGGAGCTCTACAGGTGTCTCCAAAGGTACATGTTGGGTTGGCGTATTTTGAGATTAGGATTTATCACTCCGATTGTCGGAGAGGTATCTCTGGGCCCTCTCGGAAATGCACATCACCTAAGCCTTGCAAGCAATGCAACTAAATGAGTTAGGTGTGAGATGATGTATTACGGAATGAGTAAAGAGACTTGCCGGTAACGAGATTGAACTAGGTATTGATATACCGACGATCGAATCTCGGGCAAGTAACATACCGATGACAAAGGGAACAACATATGTTGTTATGCGGTCTGACCGATAAAGATCTTCGTAGAATATGTGGGAGCCAATATGAGCATCTAGTTTCCGCTATTGGTTATTGACCGGAGACATGTCTCGGTCATGTCTACATTGTTCTCGAACCCGTAGGGTCCGCACGCTTAAGGTTTCGATGACAGTTATATTATGAGTTTATGAGTTTTGATGTACCGAAGTTGGTTCGGAGTCCCAGATATGATCGCGGACATAACGAGGAGTCTCAAAATTGTTGAGACATAAATATTGATATATTGGACGGCTATATTCGGACACCGGAAGTGTTCCGGGGAAGTTTCGGATAAAACCGGAGTACCGAGGGGTTACCGGAACCCCCCGGGGGGTTAATGGGCCTCATGGGCCTAAAGTGGAGAAGAGGAGGGGCTGCCAGGGCAGGCCGCGCGCCCCCTCTCCCCTAGTCCGAATTGGACAAGGAGGGAGGGGCGGCGCCCCCCCCTTTCCTTCCTCTCCTCTCTCCCTTCCTTCCCCCTCTCCTACTTGGACAAGGAAAGGGAGGGGAGTCCTACTCCCGGTAGGAGTAGGACTCCTCCTGCGCGCCTCCTACTAGGGCCGGCCGCACCCCCCTTGGCTCCTTTATATACGGAGGCAGGGGGAACCCCTAGACACACAAGTTGATCCACGTGATCATTTTCTTAGCCGTGTGCGGTGCCCCCTTCCACCATAATCCTCGATAATATTGTAGTGGTGCTTAGGCGAAGCCCTGCGACAGTTGAACATCAAGATCGTCACCACGCCGTCATGCTGACGAAACTCGGAGGTGCCTTCATCGAGCTGAACGTGTGCTGAAACTCGGAGGTGCCGTAGTTTCGGTGCTTGGATCGGTCGGATCGTGAAGACGTATGACTACATCAACCACGTTAATATAATGCTTCCGCTGTCGGTCTACAAGGGTACGTAGATCACACTCTCCCCTCATTGCTATGCATCACCATGATCTTGCGTGTGCGTAGGAATTTTTTTGAAATTACTACGTTCGCCAACACTAAGAATATATCCCCATCTTCAGAGGAGCAAATCCTACTCTCGAGCTATCTAGTCCCTTATCAAACTTTTTGATGAACCTGCAAGTTTTCGTTATGATCACCATGTTACAGATGACGTTTGAGCAACCCCAAAGTCCACCATACGGTAGGAAGTGACTATGATACTCTCATTGTTTGAGGAACTAAAAACATATGTTAACACTCCGTGTCATAACCGTTGATTTTAGATGATATTATCTCAAAGTATAATAAACAAGTTTTGGCCAATTCAAAACATCATACTCTCAATGTTGTTTTTAGGACTATCATTAGACTAAACGATGTCCTAAGATCCGAAAAATATGATCACGAACAACACTTAAGCTAGTCTTAGAGGCGATACTAGGAACCTATTATTTACCATTTAACATTTCACATGTGCATATGAGTTTCCCACTAAACTGCATATTACAGGATCATAGCAGTTATAGCATGAAATAAAAACACTTAATTATGAAAACAGAAATTTAATAATACAATGTTATTGCCTCTAGGGCATATTTCCAACAGTAACTGTGCAACGAATATTTTTACCAAGGCTATGAATAACAGGGTGCGTCTGATGGCTCGAGAATTTATGATTATGTGTAAGGAGTTTTCATTTAGTTTTCACCGGATTTATACTGCTTCGGAGTTATTTATAATGCTAACCTTTCAAGAGAGAAGAAAAAACTGGTTTCCCATTGTTTGGCAGGAAATATCATATATGGAAGGAAACAAAGGAGAATTATGGCAATCAAGCCAATTGGAGCAACTTCCGTATTTGAGGCTCAACCACCAAATGCACCAGAGTGAAAGACGTCCTTCCATACGACCAGGCGTGCTCATATGGATGGTCGTATGAAGTGCATGGGGCTCCGCCTTATTAGTACAAGACAGGGAAGGAGAGGAGAAGAGAACCCGCATCCACCATGTTCAGAATAGAGAGAGAAGAGATCAGAAGAACCACTAGAGATCTTCTTAGTTTTGGTCCTTTCATCTCCATCATCATTTTCCACCTTCACTATTTTAAGAGGAAATCCAAGTTGTAAGAACGGGTTGTAAGCTCTATTCATACTCATTTGGAGATTGAGACTTGTTTGATCATTCATGTTATTGTCGATCTTCATGGTATTATTGATATGGTTTCCATGGGTTTATTCTCTTTTGATGTGTGAGTAGTTCCCCCTAGGTGTGGGAGATGTAGGTAAGTGGTAAGATTCACTTGTGCCCATTTCCATATGTCATCATTCGTGTTTCTAGACATAGGATCTGTCTAGTAAGTTGTTATTTTGTGGTTAATTCTATGCGTGTTGTCCAATTTAAGGGCCCATGCAACATGACCTCAAGACCTACGTGGGTAACACTCATTGTTTAGGAAATTTACGACCTCTGACGTGACAGGTGGAGACATCTATGAGGACCAAAGACAACATGGATGCATATAAAAATAAACAATAACACCATTAAGTGCATTGACGGGACTTTTTTGACAATAATACGAATTTATTCTCAAATAATAGATAAGTCATTTAGAAGCATATGAGAAATAGAGTCGGGAGGGTAAGGATCCCAGAGTGAAGAAGCTCTTGAACTAAATCAAAGCTTTGCTAAATAATCTGCTATCTCATTTGCTTCACAGAAGTAATGATCATACAAAACTTTCCCAAAATCATTAGCAAGGTTATGGCATTCCCTTGCTGTCACAACGTCAGGGACGAAATAGTCCTCATGTCAGTTCAAGGTTTGCACCGCAAATGTACTGTCTAATTCAAAAATCACTTGGTTACCTCTAGCATTTGCTAATAGATAGAGCCCATTAGGAATAGCACTCAATTCTGCACAACCAACATTGTTAACCTGTGGTAAAAGCCAGTTAGCCGTGGCCATAAATTTCCCCTTATCATCACCTGTGACAGCTCCTGTGGACCCGATTGCGTGTCATGATGAAATGCAGCATCCACATTAACCTTAAAAAACCTTGAGGCGGTCTCTGAGGGAGTCCTGGACTAAGGGGTCCTCGGCCGTCTGGCCTGATAGCCATGGGCCGGACTGATGGGCTGTGAAGAACACAAAGACCAAAGACTGCACCCGTGTCCAGATGGGACTCTCCTTGACGTGGAAGGCAAGCTTGGCGACCAAATATATAGATTCCTTCCTTTGTAACCTACCTTGTGTAACCCTAGATCCCTCCCGTGTCTATATAAACCGGAGGTCTAGGTCCGTAGATAGGCCGAATCCTCATAATCATAGCCAGACTAGACCTTTAGAGTTTAGTCATTACGATCTCGTGGTAGATCAACTCTTGTAATACTCATATTCATCAACATCAATCAAGCAGGATGTAGGGTATTACCTCCATAGAGAGGGCCCGAACCTGGGTAATACATTGTGTCCCCCGTCTCCTGTTACCATCGACCCTAGACGCACAGTTCGGGACCCCCTACCCGAGATCCGCCGGTTTTGACACCGACATTGGTGCTTTCACTGAGAGTTCCGCTATGCCGTCCCCAAAAGGTTTGATGGCCCCTTCAATTGTCAACAATGACGCTGTCCAAGGCAAGACCTTCCTCCCTGGACAAATCTTCATGTTTGGCGGCTTCGCACTGCACTGCGGGTCAGATCGATAGCTATGCCCCTGGCCACCAGGTCAGATTTGGGAGCTTGAACTACGTTGCGGACATTCATGGAGACTAGATCTTCGCCGGGTTCGAGACCGCGGCAACCACCCCTGGTCACCCCGATGGGCATGACCTAAATCTGTCATCGGACCGCATCAAGGAGAAAGCTCATGTAATCTCTCTGGCCTTAGATCCGGAGCAGACTGCGCCATCCAAGGACGGGAGGCTCAACCCCGCCACGGAGGCCACAGATTCCCCGGCGTTGGAGCCGCACATAGACTTAATCTCACACAATACCCGTGCCACCGGAACTCCGGACTCGTCTCCAGTCATAGGTTCCAAACCGTGTGAGCCCGTGGACGCCGAACTTGATCGTTTATCGATCTTCGAATTCAGCGCCGCAGACATCTTCCAACACTCACCTTTGGGCGACGTGCTAAACTCATTAAAAAACCTGTCCTTGGCAGGGGACTCACAGCCGAGCCATGTCCGGCTCGAACTAGGGGCTGACGATGGAGAATTTTGCTTCCCACCCGCCACCCACTCCATAGCCACGATTGAGTATTTAACCGACACGGTTGATTACGACTCCGAAGACATCGACGGTATGGACGACGATGCTGATGAGAGTTAACTATATATTTCCATCAGCATAATATTTTGCACTTAATACATATGCCCACAATGAGTTAGGGTTTTGGATTAGACACCAACACTGCTTTGCTAACATAGTAAGATTAAATTGTGCAAGTCTCTAAATCCCATGCCCCTTTGTTCTTTGGGATGCATATCTTCCACCATGCACATAAATGCATCTTTTTCTTTTTTTCACCATCTCCCCACCAAAATCTTGACATCTCATCAATTATGGATTTACAAATTCCTTTGGGAAGTTTAAATACTGACATGACATATGAGAGAATAGCTTGTACTACTGACTTCAACAAAATTTCTTTGCCTTGCATGGATAACACTTTTTCCTTCCATCCTTTCAGCCTCTATCATACTCTATCAATGAGGTGTTGGAAATAGTCACTATGATCCACCCCAACTATGGTGGGTAGAACCAAGTATTTGTCTGATAGAGCTTCTGTCAAAATGTTCAGTTCTATACAAACATCCTCTCTAACTATAACACTGGTATTAGGGCTGAAAAGATGCTAGATTTTGGTGTACTCACCTATTAACCAGAACTATTGCAATATGTATCCAACACCTTCTTTAGAATAATAGCATTTTGTAAATTTTCTCTCATTAATATCTAAAATTGCTAGTGATCGACTAGAGGGGGGGTGAATAGGCGATTTTTATGAAAGTCTTCAAAACATGGAGGTTTCGAAGACAAATGATAGAAATAAACCGATTACCATGCAGCGGAAGGTAGACTACACTAAGCAAGCCATAGTCAAGTATTCAATGAAATGAAAGCACAAAGACTAATAGCAGCTAGGCAGTATAGATTAGGATGGAAGATAGTATGAAGCCAATCAGAACAAGCAGTCACACAGTGAAGACAAATAGATAATGCAAACAGGCAATGACTTCACAAGGACCAATCTGCAAATAAAGAGATGGGAAGGATAGAACTAGTGGCTCGTTGAAGACAATGATTTGTTGGACCAGTTCCAGTTGCTGTGACAACTCTACGTCTGGTTAGGGAGGCTGAGATTCAACTCAGAAGACCGCGTCTTCACCTTATTCCCCTTGAGCTAAGGACACCCAGTCCTCGCCCAATTACTCTGGTAAGTCTTCAAGGTAGACTTCCAAACCTTCACAGACTTCGTTCACCGGCGATCCACAATGACTCTTGGATGCTCAGAACGCGACGCCTAACCGGCTGGAGGATTCACAGTCCTCAAGTGTAATAAGTCTTCAGATCACACAAACAAGAAGACTTAAGTGATGCCTAACACTCTTTGGCTCTGGGTGTTTAGGGTTTTGTCCTCGCAAGGATTTCTCTCTCAAAGGCTAAGAGGTGGGTTGCTCTCAAACGACAAAAGCCGTGCACTAACTCTGAGCAGCCAACCAAATTATGGTGTAGGGGGTGGGCTATTTATAGCCACTAGGCAACCCGACCTGATTTGTCCGAAATGACCCTGGGTCACTAAGGAACTGACACGTGTTCCAACGGTCAGATTTCAAACACACACGGCAACTTTACTTGAGCTACAGGCAAAGCTGACTTATCCAGCTCTGGATAAGATTTGCTCTCATTGTCTTCGCTCGAAGACATAGGATTTTGGTTAAGCATCACTTCAGTCATTCTGAATGGTTTACTTGGACCCCACTTAACAGTATGGTGGTTCCTATGACTCAACAAAGAAGAAAAAGAACGACGAAACAACTAAGTCTTCGCGCTCCATAGTCTTCACGCGATGTCTTCTCTTGTCATAGTCTTCAATGTGAATATCTTCACATACCACCTTTGACTTCAATGTCTTCATACATTTTTAGGGGTCATCTCTGGTAGGAAAACCGAATCAATGAGGGACTTCTACCTATGTTATCCTACAATTCTCACAAACACATTAGTCCCTCAACCAGGTTTGTCGTCAATACTCCAAAACCAACTAGGGGTGGCACTAGATGCACTTACAATCTCCCCCTTTTTGGTGATTGATGACAAACTGGTTGAAGTTTTCAACGGGGATAGAAATATGTGAAATTGTAAAGGATTTAAGTATTGTCTTCGTAAGTAGCAGAAAGGCTCCCCCTGAAGATGTGCATATAAGTATTTTGCTTTTGAATGCAAATGCACATGGCAGGTTGTACTTGCGTAGCTCCTCTTTTACTTATGAAGACAATTCATCATGCATGAAAGGATATATCGAAGATAATGACATGCATAATGAAAAATGGACGTCTGCAAAATGACCTAAGTGCGGAAGTTATCATCGCACATGCGGAATTTACCATCGCATCACAGAATAGCAAATAAGTAGTAGACGACCATCGAGTTTAAGTGTTACAACTCAAAGAACCAAATGTATCAAAAAGCGAGAGTTGTAGACACTAGGCAAAAATATAAAGCAACCGCCCATATGGACCCGCTTGAAGACTATCAACTCATATGCTTCTCCCCCTTTTGTCAGTAAGGACCAAAAAGGTTTGAAGACATAGAGCTTCTACTCGTTCCCAGAGGGAGTAGGTGAAGCAGCAGGGTCGTCGTTGGCATTTGGCAGTGTAGAAGAACTCGGCGCAGTGTCAATATGTGGCGATGCAGACGTTGGAGAAGTCACATCATCTTCATCCTTGATGACTCTGGCATTTACAGTAGCCGTTGAAGAGGAGTATTCAGAGTCTTCAAGAGATGGAGTCCGTCGCAGAACTGCATTCCTTGGAGGCGTTGAATCAAACATATATCTCTCAATGAAGCCATCCGCTCTTAAATCATCTTCAGAGCACAGAAGTGTCAAACTCTTCCAAGATTGCCGACAGGCTTCATGGGAGACAAATGCGTTCTTGGTGGCAAGATTGTGAATGCGATTGACATCCACCAAGAGACTATGCATTTGACGCTTCAGCCAGTCATGATGCTTATCTTGCTTTTGACGAAGTGCGACAAGAAGTTCTCGGTCATTTAGAACACGAGAGCGCTTCCGAGGCCTTTGAGCAATAGTGCTTTCTGTGTTAGCTTGAAGAGGGGCACGAGTATTGCCTGCCAATGGATAAACACGAGTGATAGCATTGGGCACATAATGACTTGGAATAGGCTGAGTGAAGCTTTGATGGTCTGCATTGTGAAGACATAGCGGCTCCTTTGCAGGGTCAGGGTAAATGGCATCAACAGACAGATTGACCTCCGGCAAAAAGACAAGATGGTTTCGTGCAGAGGGCTGATAGTTGATTGCAGAGTGAAGATTGATGAGGTGCATGACCCATGGAGCATAGAACTTCAGTCCAAAGATGTCTGAGCCTGATGCTGCCAGTTGACGAATGAAGAAATCTTGTGCATTGAAGCTCTTGCCATTGAGAATATAGAAGACCAATGTCTTCATTGTACCTTCAAGTTTTGCAGCTAGAGAATGTCCTTTGATAGGTAGATGGTGCGTGGCAGATACTCAAGGTCTTCAACAAAGAACGCCTGAGGATATTCAGCATCTGGAGGCAAAGGCTTCATCATACTGAGCATCTGGCTCATGTTGCGCTCGGGCTTCTGAAAAATGCTCTCCAAAGCATCACGGTGAAGCCTACAACCAGGTTCAAACAGATCGCCTAGAGTGGATAGGCCAGTTAGCTCAATGATATCAAGAGCTTTGGCTTCATGATGGACATTGCCTATCATCCACTCAAGGACCCAAGTCTTTGGGTCCCTGTTGTAGCCGCGAATGTAAAGAGCTGCATAAAACTGTAATATAAGCTCTTCATTCCAGTGTTCCTTGTCTGTGACAAATTGCAGGAGTCCAGCGTCTCTGAAACAATCTAACGCTTCTTGTAGACAGGGCAGGCCAGCTATAGCTTCAGTGTCGAGACGCATATGTGGAAATATGCGCCCTTGATTGTATAAGACGCATGAATAGTAGATGCGCTACTGATAGCTCCAGAAACGATCCGATGAAATGCGAGGTTTGGAGTATGGGTTCTTGGCACTGTCGAAGAAGGTGTTATGTGCCACGAAGCCATTCACATTGAAGACCCCAGGTGAGGTTGCAGTGCATGGGAATCTTGGAAGTCTTGGCTTGGGCTTCTGGACTTGAGGCTTGTGCTCGACATGATAGTCAAATTGTGGACCCGCAGCAGGTGGAGGAACCAGAATGGGCCATCAGACCATAACAGGCTGACCATGATCAAATGCCAGCTCAACAGTATGAGGTCTTGGAGGGGGTACATGAGCATTGGCATTTTCGTTGACATGGGCTGCAAGTGGCACAATAGCTTCAGGAGGAATGATTACGTCTGGTGCAACATTGGCTTCAGGGGCCACATTGGCTTCAGGTGCTTCATTATTGGCTTCGGTCATGACGACAACAGTGTCGTCAGCAGTGTTGTTGTTGGTGGTGACGTTAGCTTCAACCTCCACTTGTGTGGCTGGAGGGTTGGACACATTTTCCTCGGGAGCAGCATCTTGGTGGACTGGGGAAGTTACAACTCATTCTTCTTCAACTCTTGGTTCTTCTTTATCATCGGCTGATGTAGCCGGAATATCTTCAGCCGTTTTGGCTTCAGACTCAGAGACGTTCACAGTTGGAGTGGCTTCTGAGAACACTTGACGTGCAACAGATTGGTGGTGCACTTCTTCTTCTGGAACGCTCGGAAGAGTGACTTGGGGCCTTGGTCCTTTGCGAAGCCTGCGTAACACTGGCGACACCTGTGGAGATGGAGTTGGCTGGGCCTCAAAGTCATCGTCATCTTGCACTGGTGAGGTGACTTGTGGTTGGGGAGTACTTGGGGTGTCTTGTTGTTGTGGGTGATTAGCCCACGATGCATCCTGAGCAATTGGCGTCAGAGGACGACCAATGCTGATAAGCTCGCTATGTGTGAGCACAGGCGATGATACCAAATTGTGCTCGATCTGAGGAAGGACTTCATCATCTTCAACATTGTCGTGAGGACCAATGTCTTCAGCTGTGGTGGGGTCAACAGCTGGATTCTCTTCAGATTCAGGAGCCTCTGTGAAAGCAGGCTCATGAACTACCAGACGATGTTCACGATGTTCAGATGCAGGACGAGCAATAGAAATTGGCTCGACAAGAAGGGGCTCTGTGGAAGCAGCCCGGTCTCTCTTCTTTGTTTTCCTCTTCTTGGTTGGGGGAGCATCATCAGTGGTGGCTTTGGTCTTGCGCTTTCTGGCTTCGGCTTCAGCTGCTCTAGTTTTCTTGAATTCTGAAGCCACTGTGGGGACCTTAGGCTTCGAGCCTGTCATACTGGCTGGGAAGACAATGCGAGGTTCTTCCTGCCTTGATGCTTCTGGTTCTAGCACAGCTGGCTTCTTCTCCTTCTTGGCAGCCATTCTGGGGTCGATGCTTGGTCGCCCCAAGGCCTTGCGCTTTTCAGCTTCATTGTAGCCTTGAACACATTTGGCAGCAAGATTCTTCATGCGCTTACAAGAACCTTTTGCTTCTTCTCGTTTCTTGTGGAATGCCTCCTTGAGCTCATGCATCATGACCTTAATGTTTTGAATGTCTTCAACATTGAGCTTGGCCATGTGCTTCTTGAACTGAGCCTGTTCATAATCGATCTTATGCTTCAGCTCAACAATTTTCTGATCAAGAGCCAGCTCAGGAGCAATGGCTCCGTGGAAGGAGACGCTGAGGCCAATTGGAAGCTGAAGATCATCAAAACTGACATCTGGGCTGTCAAACCAGTCATCAATAAATTTGTATAAGATTTCCACATCAAAGAGGGGAAGATCATTGAAGATTTCCGCCTCTTGCTTGCTCTTTATCAACTGCTCAAGAGCGTCATCACCAAGATCGTCATCGCTGGACAGATTAATGGTGTCATTCTCGTTTCTCAAAACAGCAGCGGGGGTCAGTGCTTGACCAGTGGGTTGCATGGGCTTTTTCAACTTGGCAGACTTGGAGATGCGTGAGAGATCTTCAGACTGCACACTGGCTTCATGAGGTGCAGTGGCCAGAGGCTTCGCCCGTGAGACCTTTGGTGCAGAGGGGGGCTTTGAAGCCTTTAGTTTCTTCTGCTTTTTCAGCCTCAGAGGTGCGGGCGCTTCATCAAAGTCAGCGTCATCTGCAGGTCGATCCACATCTACCCCTTGAACCCTGATATAAGTGATGAGACCTTCTAAGTCATAGAAGGGCCCAACCAGATTTGGTTCAGCTTCACGAGTGTCATCGGCACGAGGCGCAGAGGGGCCATGATTGAATTCTAATCCCCAAGATTTCTTGTTCTCCTTGAAAGTGCTAGTGATCGACTAGAGGGGGGTGAATAGGCGATTTTTATGAAAGTCTTCAAAACATGGAAGTTTCGAAGACAAACGATAGAAATAAACCTATTATCATGCAGCGGAAGGTAGACTACCATAAGCAAGCCATAGTCAAGTATTCAATGAAGTGAAAGCACAACGACTAATAGCAGATAGGCAGTATAGATCAGGTAGAAAGATAGTGTGAAGCCAATCAGAACAAGCGGTCACTCAGTGAAGACAAAAGATAATGCAATCATACAATGACTTCACTAGAGCCAACAGTAAGTAAAGGAATGAGAAGGATGAAACCAGTGACTCGTTGAAGACAATGATTTGTTGGACTAGTTCCAGTTGCTGTGACAACTGTACGTCTGGTTAGGGAGGCTGAGATTCAACTCAAAAGACCGTGTCTTCACCTTATTCCCCTTGAGCTAAGGACACCCAGTCCTCGCCCAATCACTCTGGTAAGTCTTCAAGGTAGACTTCCAAACCTTCACAGACTTCGTTCACCAGTGATCCACAATGACTCTTGGATTCTCAGAACGCGACGCCTAACCAGCTGGAGGATTCACAGTCCTCAAGTGTAATAAGTCTTCAGATCACACAAACAGGAAGACTTCAGTGATGCCTAACACTCTTTGGCTCTGGGTGTTTAGGGCTTGGTCCTCGCAAGGAATTCTCTCTCAAAGGCTTCGAGGTGGGTTGCTCTCAAATGACAAAAGCCGTACACTAACTCTGAGCAGCCTACCGTTTATAGTTGTAGGGGGTGGGCTATTTATAGCCACCAGGCAACCCGACCTGATTTGTCCAAAATGACCCTGGGTTACTAAGGAACTGACACGTGTTCCAACGGTCAGATTTCAAACACATGGCAACTTTACTTGGGCTACAAGCAAAGCTGACTTACCCAACTCTGGATAAGATTTGCTCTCATTGTCTTCGCTCGAAGACATAGGATTTTTGGTTAAGCATCACTTCAGTCATTCTGACTGGTTCACTTGGACCCCACTTAACAGTACAGTGGTTCCTATGACTCAACAAAGAAGAAAAAGAACGACGAAATAACTAAGTCTTCGC
The DNA here is from genome assembly GCF_003073215.2 of Triticum urartu. Lineage (NCBI taxonomy): Eukaryota > Viridiplantae > Streptophyta > Magnoliopsida > Poales > Poaceae > Triticum > Triticum urartu. Next base: position 544,418,321 of record NC_053024.1, read on the forward strand.
GCTCCATAGTCTTCACACGTTGTCTTCTCTTGTCATAGACTTCAATGTGAATGTCTTCACATCCCACCTTTGACTTCAATGTCTTCATACATTTTTAGGGGTCATCTCTGGTAGGAAAACCGAATCAATGAGGGACTTCTACCTGTGTTATCCTGCAATTCTCACAAACACATTAGCCCCTCAACCAGGTTTGTCGTCAATACTCCAAAACCAACTAGGGGTGGCACTAGATGCACTTACAATCTCCCCTTTTTGGTGATTGATGACAAACTGGTTGAAGTTTTCAACGGGGAATAAAATATGTGAAATTGTAAAGGATAGGGTATTGTCTTCATAAGTTTCAAAGGCTCCCCCTGAAGATGTGCATATAAGTAATTTGATCTTGGAATGCAAATGCACATGGCAGGTTGTACTTGTGGAGATCCTCTTCAACCTATGATGACAATTCATCATGCATGATATGATGTAACGAAGATAATGACATGCATAATGAAAAATGGATGTCTGCAAAATGATCTAAGTGCGGAATTTATCATCGCACATATGGAATTTATCATCGCACCACAGAATAGCAAATAAGTAGCAGACGATCATCGAGTTTAAGTGTTACAACTCAAAGAACCAAATGTATCGAAAACGAGAGTTGTAAGCACTTGGAAAAAGTAGCAAAAAGTAAAGCAACCACCCATATTGACCCGCTTGAAGACTATCAACTCATATGCTTGTCCCCCTTTTGTCAGTAAGGACCAAAAAGGTTTGAAGACATAGAGCGCCTACTCGTTCCCATGAGGTGCAGGTGAGGCAGCAGGGTCGTCGTTGAGGTCCGGTGGTGCAGAAGAACTTGGTGCAGTGTCGACACGCGCTGAAGTTAGAGGAGGTGAAGTTGCATCATCTTGGTCATCGATGACTCTGGCATTCACTGTCGCAGCAGAGGACGAGTAGTCAGAGTCTTCAAGTGAGGGAGTCCGACGCAAGTGAGCATTTCTGGGAGGAGTTGAGTCAAACTTGAACCGCTCGGTGAAGCCATCGTCTTGCAGATCAGCTTCAGCCCTAAGTAAGGTCAAACTCTTCCACGACCCCCGACAGGTTTCATGAGTGATAAAGGCATTCTTGGTGGCAAGATTGCGAATGCGGTTGACATCCACCAAGACGCTTTGCATCTGACGCTTAAGCCAGTCGTGATGTTTGTCCTGTTTCTGATGCAGCGTGACGAGAAGCTCTCGGTCATTTAGGACACGAGACCGTCTTCGAGGCCTTTGCGCAATGGTGCTACCAGTGGCGTCAGTCTGAGCGCGAGGGGCACGTGTGTTGCCAGCAAGAGGATAAACACGGGAAACTGCTGGAACTCCTTCAATAGGCTGGGTGAAGCTTTGGTGATCAACATTGTGAAGATAAAGGGGTTCCTTAGCTGGCTCTGGGTAAATAGCTTCAACTGACAGATCAACCTCTGGCAAGAATATGAGATGATTGCGCGCAGATGGCTGATAGTTGAAGGCGGAGTGACGCTTGATAAGATGCATGACCCATGGAGCATAGAATTTCAACCCAAAGATGTCAGAGCCAGATGCATCCAACTGCCTGATGAAGAAGTCTTGAGCATTGAAGCTGATGCCATTGAAGATATAGAAAACCAAAGTCTTCATTGCTCCTTCAAGCTTCGCTGCAGATGAATGTCCTTTGACAGGCCATAGAGTCTTCCTGATGATATGGTAAATGGTGCGAGGAAGGTACTCTAGGTCTTCAACAAAGAACTCAGATGGGTATTCAGCGTTGTGAGGCAGAGGCTTCATCATGCTCAGCATTTGACTCATGTTGGGTTCTGGCTTCTGAAAGATGCTTTCCAAGGCATTTTGGTGTTGTTGACAACCTGGTTCATAGTATTCACCAGGAGTGGGCAGGCTTGTGAGCTCAATGATATCAAGAGCTTTAGCTTCATGATGGACATTGCCTGTCATCCACTCAAGGACCCAAGTCTTTGGATCCCTGTTGTAGCCTCAAATGTGGAGAGTTGCATAGAACTGTAGCAGAAGCTCTTCATTCCAGTGCTCCTTATATGTGACAAACGGCATCAGTCCAGCATCTCTGAAGCAATCCAACGCTTCTTCAAGGCAGGGCAGGCCAGCTATAGCTTTAGAGTCGAGGCGCATATGTGGAAATATGCGCCCTTGATTGTATAAGACGCAGGAATAGTAGCTGTGCTGCTGATAGCTCCAGAACCGATCTGATGAAATGCGAGGTTTGGTGTAGGGGTTCTTGGCGCTGTTGAAGAAGGTGTTATGTGCCATGAAGCCATTCACATTGAATACCCCAGGTGAAGTTGCAGTGCCTGGGAATCGTGGAAGTCTTGGCTTGGGCTTCTGGACGGGAGGTCTGTGCTCGACATGATAGTCAAACTGTGGACCCGCAGCAGGTGGAGGAACCAGAATGGGCCATCGGACCATAACAGGCTGACCACGATCAAATGCCAGCTCAATTGTATGAGGTCTTGGAGGGGGAACAGGAGCATTGGCATTGTCTTCATGGGCTTCAGGGGCCACATTGGGTTCAGGTGCTTGTACCTCAGGTGCTTCGGCATTGACTTCGGGTGCAACAGTGGCTTCAGATGCTTGAACTTCTGGCACCGCAGTAGCTTCAGGCACCATATTAGCTTCAGCCATGACGACGTCATTGGCTTCAGCGGTGAGGTTGGTGGTCGCCTCAGGGTTGTTAACCTCCACTTCAGGAGCTGGAGGGTCGGACACGTTCTCCTCGAGAACAACATCTTGGTGGGACGGGGGTGTAGCAACTCTTTCAACTCTTGGTGCTTCTTCTTCATCGGCTGATGCAGCCGGAATATCTTCAGCCATTTTGGCTTCGGACTCAGACATGTGCATAGTGGGAGTGACTTGGGGCCTTGGTCCTTTGCGAAGCCTACGTAATGCTGGCGACGCTTGTGGAGATGGAGTGCGCTGGGCCTCAAAGTCATCGTCTTCTTGCACTGGTGGGGTAGCTTGCGATTGGGGAGAGCTTGGAGTATCTTGTCGTTGTGGGTGATCAGCCCACGATGCATCCTGAGCAGTCGGCGTCAGAGGACGACCAATGCTAATGAGTTCGCTGTGGTGAGCATAGGCAATGATACCAATTGGTGCTCGATCCGAGGAAGGACTTCATCATCTTCAACATTGTCGTGAGGACCAATGTCTTCAGCTGTGGTGGGGTCAACAGCTGGATTGTCTTCAGCTTCAGGAGCCTCTGGAGAAGCAGGCTCATGAATTACCACTTGGCGTTCTGGATTTTCAGACGCAGGACGAGCCACTGAGATTGGCTCGACATTAAGGAGCTCTGTGGGAGCAGCCCGATCTCTCTTCTTGGTTTTGCATTTCTTGGTTGGAGGAGCATCATCAGTAGTGCCCTTGGTTTTGCGTTTTCTGGCTTCAGCTTCAGCAGCCCTTGTTTTCTTCAGTTCAGAAGCCACTGTGGGGAGCTTAGGCTTCGAGCCTGTCATACTAGCTGGGAAGACAATTGGATGTACTTCCTGCCTTGGTGCTTCAGGTTCTGCCACAGTTGGCTTCTTCTTCTTGGCCGCCATTCTGGGGTCGATTCCTGGTCACCCCAAGGCCTTGCGCTTTTCAGCCTCATTGTATCCTTGGACACATTTAGCAGCAAGATCCTTCATGCGCTCACGAGAACCTTTGGCTTCTTCACGTTTGGTTTGGAATGCTTCCTTAAGCTCATGCATCATGGTCTAGAAGTTCTGAATGTCTTCAACATTGAGCTTGGCCATGTGCTTCTTGAACTGAGCCTTTTCATAATCAATCTTATGCTTCAGTTCAACAATCTTCTGAGCTAGAGCCAGCTCAGCAGCAATGGCTCCGTGGAAGGCAACGCTCAGGCCAATCGGAAGCTGAAGATCATCAAAGCTGACATTTGGGCTGTCAAACCACTCATCAATGAAGGTGTTGATGATTTAAACATCAAAGAGAGGAAGGTCATTGAAGATTTCTGCCTCTTGCTTGCTCTTGATCAACTGCTCAATAGCATCATCGCCAAGATCGTCGTCGCTGGACAGATCAATGGCGTCATTGCGCAGAATAGCAGCAGCAGTCAGTGCTTGGCTAGGGGGTTGCAAGGGCATCTTCACTTTGGAGGGCTTGGAGATGCGTGAAAAATCTTCAGACTGCACATTGAATTCAGGAGGTGCAATGGCCAGAGGCTTTGCCTGTAAGACCTTTGGTGCAGGAGCAGGCTTTGAAGCTTTAGGCTTTTTCAGTTTCTTTGGCTTCGGTGGTGCAGGCGCTTCATCAGATTCAACGTCGTCTACAGGCTCATCCATGGTTGTCCCTTGAACCATGATATGAGTGATGAGACCTTCCAGGTTGTAGAAGGGCCCAACAAGATTGGGTTCAGCTTCGCGTGAGCCATCGGCATGAGGAGCAGAGGGACCTGGGTTGAAGTCTAAGCCTCGTGACTTCTTATTCTCTTTGGCCGAGTTCCTAGAAAACTGAAGGTTGTGCTTGAACAGATTATCGTCGCGGCACCACAGTAATGAAGATGGGTCTGCATCTGCAGGCTATGGTCCACGGACCATGCAAGGATAGAAGCCTTGTTCAATGGCTTTAGCTCTGGACCTGGGTTGAAGATTTCTGTATAGAATGTCTCCCCATGGTCGTTTGATGGCATTCTTCTCAGCATACTCCTGGGTCAAGAACCTGTACTTGAACCACTGTTCTGCCCAATATCTTCGAATCCATTGGATTCGAGTTTTTCGCTGATTGTAGTCCTCCTCTGGATCTGTCTTGTACAGCTCATAGAGGTCAGGAGGCAAATCTCTTGAGGTGTTGCCACGACGCTGTCTGCCACCCTTCCTTGCAGATTTCTCTGGTGCCATGAACTTTAAACTGAAAGGCTTCAAAGCTGTCAAAGTCTTCCGTCTACTGGTCAGACAAGAACTGGCTTTAGGAGAATTTATATGATGCTGTAAGAATTCTGCAAATGAATGCAGACTATGAGAACCAAGGGATTCTCCCACGGACATGCACCTGTGACAGCATTAAGGTGCGAGGGAAGGGGAAGAGGTCATATGCATTCTCAGAAGATTTTGAAGATAAATCAATTTAGAAGACATTGACCTCATAGTGCGAAGACATTCACTCATAGATAGAGAGTTGGTTCCAGATTTGTACGAATCCACGAATAAGTACAAGTGAGGAATCTAAATACTCTGTGAAGCATAAGTGAACATACTAGGCATATTATGAGATGCAGTATGAAATAGATTCAACTTGTGTGAATAGAAACTGCTTGTGGTAGAAAATGATGAATCTATAGGATCAAAGGGGCCATAAAAAGGAGGTTTTATTTACCACACGAAGAACTGCTAGACGGAGTGGAAGAGGAGGCCGAGCGGTTCGAATCTTCCGTGCCCTAACTTGGCGACGGAGGACACCTACGGCGACGGCGGAGAAGATGATGTCCGCGGTCGGCGTGAAGATGGCGTCGGTGAGGTCGCGGCAACGAAGCGCTTCGTCGCCGGTGTCGTCGAGGGCTAGCGGTGGCGCTAGGGTTTGTGCGAGAGTAGAAGAAGGGATAATGATTGTGGTGAGGCGTGTATTTATAGGGATAGGGACGGTACAGTGTTATTACATAGGTGCCCCTGGTGATTCACATTTGAAGGACACGTGGATATCATGCAACACATCGGAGGTTGTTCCACGTTCCCACGCACGCCTGGATTGTCGGGTGGTTGTTCCCACTTCTCCGGGTTCTAGGTGAAAGGATTTAGCATTGAAAACGGATTAATGTTTGTCTTTGTGTCTTCTGCTGACAAGGATGCAGAGAAGACATTTTGACAGTGTCAATTGAATGCATATGATTTGGATAGATAGACTTGAGATAGAAGCATAGAGGGGTTAGGGTCCGATCACATTCACTTAGGTCAAAAGATTCAACGTGAAGACATAGCTATAAGTGAATGTTGTAGAGGACAGAAACCAAATTGAAGATAAACATGAGAACTTTTAATCATTGAAGACAAACAAAACGCGAAGACTTTGCAAATGTAACGCCATGAGAAAAACACTTCAAAGGGAAAAAATTTGGTGGTGGTGTTACCCACCGTATAGGAAATATTAGACCCAGACACGGCGCACAATTATCGTGGTGCTCCAAAGTCAAATTCCACATTAATATATTCACACTCAGAATGTAAGTCTTCATTGTTTGAAGATATACTTTACTTCGTGTGTTGCACATCTAAGTCGTCAACATGCTTAAGTGTCAGGATGTGTGCCTGATCACAGGACATTTGAGGATTCCAAGATATTTAGCTCACACCGTAACTTGCAAAACCTCTTCTCATCCAAGGGCTTGGTGAAGATATCTGCCAATTGCTCTTCAGTGTTGACGTGTATGATATCAATATCTTCCTTCATAACATGATCTCTGAGAAAGTGATGACGAATTTCAATGTGCTTTGTCTTCGACTGCTGAACTGGGTTGTTGGCAATCTTGATGGCGCTTTCATTGTCGCGGTATAGTGGCACTTGCTTCAGATGAATGCCATAGTCTTTGAGTGTTTGCTTCATCCATAGAAGTTGAGCGCAGAAAGATCCAACAGCAATGTATTCAGATTCAGTACTGGAGAGAGATACACAGTTCTGCTTCTTTGAAGACCAACATACAAGTGATCGTCCCAGAAAATGACATGTGCCTAATGTAGACTTGTGATCCACCTTGTCACCAGCATAATCAGCATCCGAGAATCCAACTAGATCAAACTGTGAGCCCTTTGGATACCATAATCCTAACGTTGGGGTGTGAGCCAAATATCTGAGAATTCGCTTCACAGCTAAGTGATGCGATTCCTTTGGTGCCGCTTGGAACCGGGCACACATGCAAACACTAAGCATGATATCTGGCCTAGATGCACATAAATAAAGCAAGGAACCAATCATGGAGTGGTATACCTTTTGATCGAACCCTTTACCATTGTCGTCGGGACCCAGATGGTGTTTGGCTGGCATTGGCGTCATGAAGCCTTTGCAGTCTTGCATTCCAAATTTCTTCAGGCAATCTTTGAGGTATTTCTCTTGGGATATAAAGATGTCGTTGCGTTGCTGATGTATTTGAAGACCAAGGAAGAACTTTAGCTCACCCATCATGGACATCTGATATTGCTCTTGCATCATATATCCAAACTCATCACTGTATTTCTGGTTGGTGCAGCCGAAGATAATATCATCCACATATATTTGGCACACAAACAGTTCACCATCATATGTCTTCGTGAAGAGAGTGGGATCTAGAGAACCAGGTTTGAACCCTTTGCTCTTCAGGAAGTCTTTGAGTGTGTCATACCTCAAGATGGCAACGGGGCCCCGAAACCCGCATCCCCGCGGGTTTTTACCCTATTAGGGGATGGGGATGGGCATCTTTTCATCCTCGCGGGGCTGTTGTTGGGCGCATTATACAACCCGACACGTTTCATGGGTTTGCACCCGTTTCGGTAGTCCCCGAACCCGAAACCCGGCAAACCCGGCAAAATACATTTTTTTACTGAAATATGCTCCTGTTTGTTGCTGAAATATGCTTATCTTCGTTGTTGAAATGGGCTATAGTTGTGCTGAAATAGGCTTCTTTTAGCTGATGTTATTCCTGAGTATTGTGCTAAAATTTGCAGTTGTTTTGCTGCTGAAATATACTATGTTGCTGCTGAAATGATATCATTGTTGCTACTATGTTATGTTTGCTGCCTCCGAAATATACTATGTATGTTGTTTAACTCTGCTAAAATACACTCTATATAGCTGTTGAACCATCTACTATTGTTTTTTGTTGAAATTTGCTCCAGTTATGCTGCTGAAATGTGCTTGTTTTGCTATTCAAATGTTATTCTTTGTCGCCACTATGTTTGTTTAAATATTTTTATTTTCTCATGGGTTCCCCGTGGGTTCCCCGAAACCCGATGGGTTTAGGGGACGGGCGAAAAACTAGCCCCGCACATGGTGATGGGGACGGGGATGGGTTTGCGATTTTCTCGTGGGGATGGGTTCGGGAAGGCAAAACCCGATGGGTTTCGTCCCCGTTGCCATCTGGAGTCATACCAAGCCCGAGGGGCTTGTTTGAGGCCATACAGTGCCTTGTTGAGCTTGTACACCATGTCAGGATGTTTTGGATCTTCAAAGCCAGGTGGTTGTGCAACATACGCTTCTTCAATCTTGCCATTGAGAAAAGCGCTCTTCACATCCATTTGATACAGAAGAATGTTATGATGATTTGCATAGGCCAGCAGTATGCGTATAGCTTCAATCCTAGCCACAGGAGCAAATGTTTCATCGAAGTCAATCCCTTCAACTTGAGTGTATCCTTGAGCAATGAGACGAGCTTTGTTTCTGACAACTTGACCATGCTCATCTTGCTTGTTGCGATATATCCACTTAGTGCCTATTATATTGTGCTTGCAAGGATCAGGACGCTTAACCAGTTCCCATACATTATTCAGCTCAAACTGTTGAAGCTCTTCTTGCATAGCTTGAATCCATTCAGGTTCCATGAAGGCTTCATCAACTTTCTTTGGTTCAGATATTGAGACGAATGCGAAGTGCCCACATAAGTTAGCTACCTGTGTTGCCCTTGAACAAGTGAGTGGACCTGGTGCACTGATGCTATCAATTATCCTTTCAATCTGCACTTCATTTGCAACCCGAGGATGGACAGGACGAGGATTTTGCTCTTGCTGATCATTGTCATCGTTAGAAGGATTGTCTTCAGGCTGAGCATTGTCTTCAGGTTGATCAGGTGCAGAGATGATAAGTTCCTCTTCAGGCTGAGCTTTAGATGGTATGATTTCTCTAGTTCCCATAAGTTTGATTGATTCACTAGATGGAACTTCATCTAGCACATTTGGCAGGTGCTCTCTTTGCGAGCCGTTAGTCTCATCAAACCGCACATCCATAGTTTCAACCACTTTATAGTGAAAGAGGTTGAAGACTCTGTAGGAGTGCGAATCCTTTCCATATCCAAGCATAAAACCTTCATGTGCTTTCTGTGCAAATTTTGAAGTGTGATGTGGATCCTTGATCCAGCACCTGGCGCCAAATACTCTGAAGTAACTGATAGTTGGCTTCTTGCCAATAAGGAGCTCATAGGATGTCTTGTCCAGAAGCTTGTGAAGATAAACACGGTTGATGATATGGCATGCAGTATCAATGGCTTCAGGCCAGAACTTTCTTGGAGTCTTGTATTCATCAAGCATCATCCAGGCCATCTCAATAAGTGTTCTGTTCTTGCGTTCCACGACGCCATTCTGCTGCGGCGTGTACGGAGCTGAGAATTCATGTGTGATGCCCAAAGTATCAAGATAAGTATCTAGGCCAGTGTTCTTGAATTCAGTGGCATTGTCACTTCTGATGTGCTTGATCTTGACGCCATAGTTGTTCATGGCTCGATTGGCGAAGCGTCTGAAGACATCCTGCACTTCAGTCTTGTAGAGGATTATATGCACCCAAGTATATCTTGAATAATCATCAACAATGACAAAGCCATAGAGATAAGCACTAGTAGTAAGAGTTGAGTAATGAGTGGGACCGAAAAGGTCCATGTGGAGCAATTCGAAGGGTTGAGTCATTGTCATGATTGTCTTTGAGGGATGCTTGGCCCTCGTCATCTTTCCTGCTTCACAGGCACCGCATAAGTGATCCTTCTTGAACTTGACGCCCTCGATGCCTATGACATGCTTCTTCTTTGCAAGGGTGTGCAGGTTCCTCATGTCAGCATGCCCTAGCCTCTAATGCCAGAGCCAGCATTCAGAAGCTTTTGCTAGAAGACATACGGCAAGTTGAGGTCCTGTTGAGAAATCTACCACGTACAAATCATCTTTCCGATACCCTTCAAAGACTTGCTTTTACCAGTGTCAGCAAATGTGATGTGACTTTTGTCTGATGGACGTAAGGTTGAGTCCATGAGAAGACTTCGCTTGCCAGTCATATGATTAGTACACCCACTATCAATAACCCATTCTGAAGCAGCTGGTGTCGTACCCTACAGTGTAGTTAGGGGGATAGGCTTCACGAAGAGAATTGTGAAGCATAAACATTTGACGAGCAAGTGGATTATGAAAGCTTAGATCGAGGTTAGGACTGATAGGACAAGTAGCAAGCAACTCAGGAACAAAATACATAATAAGACCATTTGGGCATTTGATCTTGCGCCCTACAAGATGTTTAAGGTCCCCAGCAATAGCTTCAGACGAATTTGATTATCGGTTGGAGACCTTTCCCTGCAAAAGAGAGTTAAGCTTTCATAGCCACCCACATCTTCAAGGGTGGCTTCGAAGCAATGAGTCTAAGTGCAGCATCTGAGAATTTTGGCTTTGGAGCCCTAGCAAAAAGTCTTGCAGGTGGACAATAGTACTCATAAGTATAAGCAGAGTAGTTCTTGGTCTTATGAACATGGCGGTTTGTTGAAACGCGCTCATATTCATAGGCTTGAGTATGGCTTCCCTGCAAAACATTTGCATTAGTGCGACTCAGGTGAGTCCTTTGTCTGTATGAAGCCTTTGGACCATATGAAGCCTGTGGTCTGGGGTTTGTCTTCTTCACTTGTGGTGTCATGATGACATTCACAGGAAGATTCTCCAGCAACCTTTTCGGCACCCAGACTTTCTTCACAGGTGGCCCATTCCTGCAGTTAGTACCAATATACCTGGCAAACACTTCACCATTCTGACTCTTAAACAGTTTATAGTTTGCATCAAAGGATTCATCAATAACAATGGGATTAGCACAATTGAAGCCTGGCAGGGTGGATGGATCCACTGAGGGTTCCTTTGCAGCAACCCATGTGGTTTTGGGGTACTGCTTAGGTTTCCAGTAAGAGCCATGAGCATTCATTTTCCTTTCGAACCCAAGACCCTCTTTCCTAGGGTTTCGGTTCAGGATCTGCCTTTTGAGAACATCACATAGTGTTTGATGCCCTTTGAGACTTTTGTACATCCCTGTTTCAAGCAATGTCTTCAACCTTGCATTTTCATCAGCAATAGCAGTGGTATCCTCAGCAGAGGGGTTAGTTACCACATCAACAGTTGAAGATATTGCAATAGTAGCAGCAGTAGAACATCCAGGAACAGAAGTAGCGTTGTCACGCTCAATGCATTTAAGACATGGTGGTTCAAATCCTTCCTGAGCGGGACTGATCTGTTTGGCCCGAAGTGACTCATTTTCCTTTTGAAGATCTTCATGAGCCGCTCTCAATTTCTCAAGATCTTGCTTCCTTTGAAGATAATCATAGGAAAGCTTTTCATGAGTTGTTGAGAGCGATTCATGATGACTTTCAAGTTCCTCATACTTAACATGAAGATTTTTTATGTCTTCAATTAAGGACTGAGATCGAGTCATTTCAGCGTCTAATAGGTCATTGCTTTTGTCTAATAATTTTTGAATATGTTCCATAGCTTTCTGTTGTTCAGTTGCAATTTTAGCAAGTGTTTTGTAGCTGGGTTTGGAAACACAATCAGAGTCATCTTCACTGGATGTTTGATAGTGAGTAGTGCGTGTGTTTACCTTGGCACCGCGTGCCATGAAGCAGTAGGTGGGAGCGGAGTAGTCCTTGTCATTTGCAACGGTGTCGGTGATGAATTCATTGTCTTCAGTGTTGAAGATGGACTTGGCAACCTATGTTGTAGCCAGACTTGCAACGCCAGAATGGGACTCCTCCTCAGACTCCACCTCCGCCTCCTCAAAAGCGGACTCCTCCTCTGAATCCATTTCCTTGCCAACAAACGCACGAGCCTTGCCAGATGAGCTCTTCTTGTGTGATGAAGACTTTGAGGAAGACTTGGAAGAAGACTTTGAGTATTTCTTCTTCTTCTTGTCGTCAGAATCATATTCCTTGCTCTTCTTTTTCTTCTTGATCTCATTGTCCCACTGCGGACACTCAGAGATGTAGTGGCCAGGTTTCTTGCACTTGTGGCATGTTCTCTTCTTGTAGTCATGAGTAGAAGCTTCATCATTCCTTGAGCTTGATCGTGAAGACTTTCTGAAGCCTTTCTTCTTGGTGAATTTTTGGAACTTCTTCACAAGCATAGCAAGCTCCTTTCCAATGTCTTCAGGATCATCAAAACTGTTGTCAGATTCTTCTTCAGATGAGGAGACAACTTTTGCCTTCAAGGCACGAGTTCTCCCATAGTTGGGACCGTAGATGTCTCTTTTCTCAGAAAGCTGAAACTCATGTGTGTTGAGCCTCTCAAGTATGTCAAACGGATCGAGTGTCTTGAAGTCAGGACATTCTTGAATCATCAGGGCTAGGGTGTCAAACGAGCTGTCAAGTGATCTCAGGAGTGTCTTGACGACTTCATGCTTGGTGATCTCAGTAGCGCCGAGGGCTTGAAGCTCATTTGTGATGTCAGTGAGTCGATCAAGCGTGAGATGGACATTCTCATTGTCATTTCTCTTGAAGCGGTTGAAGAGGTTGCGAAGGACACTGATTCTCTGATCTCTCTGGGTTGAGACGCCTTCGTTGACCTTGTAGAGCCAGTCCCAGACTAGCTTAGATGTTTCCAAAGCACTCACACGGCCATACTGTCCTTTGGTCAGATGACCACAGATGATGTTCTTGGCAGTGGAGTCCAGTTGAACGAACTTCTTGACATCAGTAGCGGTGACACCTTCACCAGCCTTGGGAACGCCATTCTTGACGACATACCATAGGTCGGCATCAATGGCTTCAAGATGCATGCGCATCTTATTCTTCCAGTAGGGATATTCAGTTCCATCGAAGACTGGGCACGCAGCGGAGACTTTGATTATCCCTGCAGTTGACATAGCTAAAACTCCAGGTGGTTAAACCGAATCACACAGAACAAGGGAGTACCATGCTCTGATACCAATTGAAAGTGCTAGTGATCGACTAGAGGGGGGTGAATAGGCGATTTTCATGAAAGTCTTTAAAACATGGAAGTTTCGAAGACAAATGATAGAAATAAACCTATTATCATGCAGCGGAAGGTAGACTACCCTAAGCAAGCCATAGTCAAGTATTCAACGAAGTGAAAGCACAACGCCTAATAGCACCTAGGCAGTATAGATCAGGTAGGAAGATAGTGTGAAGCCAATCAGAACAAGCGGTCGCTCAGTGAAGATAAAAGATAATGCAATCATACAATGACTTCACTAGAGCCAACAGTAAGTAAAGGAATGAGAAGGATGAAACCAGTGACTCGTTGAAGACTATGATTTGTTGGACTAGTTCCAGTTGTTGTGACAACTGTACGTCTGGTTAGGGAGGCTGAGATTCAACTCAGAAGACCGTGTCTTCACCTTATTCCCCTTGAGCTAAGGACACCCAGTCCTCGCCCAATCACTCTGGTAAGTCTTCAAGGTAGACTTCCAAACCTTCACAGACTTCGTTCACCAGCGATCCACAATGACTCTTGGATTCTCAGAACGCGACGCCTAACCGGCTGGAGGATTCACAGTCCTCAAGTGTAATAAGTCTTCAGATCACACAAACAAGAAGACTTCAGTGATGCCTAACACTCTTTGGCTCTGGGTGTTTAGGGCTTGGTCCTCGCAAGGAATTCTCTCTCAAAGGCTTCGAGGTGGGTTGCTCTCAAATGACAAAAGCCGTACACTAACTCTGAGCAGCCTACCGTTTATGGTTGTAGGGGGTGGGCTATTTATAGCCACCAGGCAACCCGACCTGATTTGTCCAAAATGACCCTGGGTCACTAAGGAACTGACACATGTTCCAACGGTCAGATTTCAAACACACGGCAACTTTACTTGGGCTACAAGCAAAGCTGACTTACCCAGCTCTGGATAAGATTTTCTCTCATTGTCTTCGCTCGAAGACATAGGATTTTTGGTTAAGCATCACTTCAGTCATTCTGACTGGTTCACTTGGACCCCACTTAACAGTACGGTGGTTCCTATGACTCAACAAAGAAGAAAAAGAACGACGAAACAACTAAGTCTTCGCGCTCCATAGTCTTCACACGTTGTCTTCTCTTGTCGTAGACTTCAATGTGAATGTCTTCACATCCCACCTTTGACTTCAATGTCCTCATACATTTTTAGGGGTCATCTCTGGTAGGAAAACCGAATCAATGAGGGACTTCTACCTGTGTTATCCTGCAATTCTCACAAACACATTAGTCCCTCAACCAGGTTTGTCGTCAATACTCCAAAACCAACTAGGGGTGGCACTAGATGCACTTACACTCCTTGGCCGAGTTCTTGGCAAACTGAAAGTTGCGCTTGAACAGATTGTCATCCCGACACCATAGCAGAGATGTGGGATGAGCATCAGTAGGTTGAGGTCCACGGACCATGCAAGGGAAGAAACCCTGAGCAATGGCTTCAGTTCTGGTCTTGGGTTGAAGATTTTTATAGAGAATATCTCCCCAGGGACGCTTGATAGCATTCTTCTCAGCATACTCCTTGGTGACGAATCTGTACTTAAACCATTGCTCGGCCCAATATCTTCGAATCCATTGGATTCGAGTTTTGCGTTCATTATAGGTTTCTTCAGGATCAGTTTTGTACAGTTCATGCAGATCAGCTGACAAAGGCTTCTTGGTCAGACAAGAACTGGCTTCGGGAGAGTTGATATGATGTTGTAAGAATTCTGCAAATGAATGCAGACTATGAGAACCAAGGGATTCTCCCACGGACATGTGCCTGTGACAGTAGTAAAGATGCGAGGGAAGGGGAAGAGGTCATATGCATTCTCAGAAGATTTTGAAGATAAATCAGTTTGAAGACATTGACCTCATAACGCGAAGACATTCACTTATGTGTTTGAAGTTGGTTCCAGATTTGTACGAATCCAAGAATAGGTACAAGTGAGGAATCTAACTAGTTTAGATGCATAAGTGAAGATGCTAGGCACAATATGAGATGCAGAACTAGATAGATCCAAGTTTGTAGTCACAGAAACTACTTTTGGTGAAGAAGGATGAATCGATTAGATCAAAAGACGGTAAAAAGTGAGATTTTAATTACCACACGATGAACTACTAGATGGGAAGAGTAGGAGACCGAGCAGTTCGATCCATCGTGCCCTAACTTGGCGATGGAGGACACCTACGGCGACGGCGGAGAAGACGATGTCCGCGGCCGGCGTGAGGACGGCGTCGGTGAAGTCGCGGCAGCTAAGCGCTTCGTCGCCGGCGTCGTCGAGGGCTAGCCGTGGCGCTAGGGTTTGTGCGAGAGTGGAAGAAGAGATAATGACTTGGGTGAGGCGTGTATTTATAGGGATAGGGACGGCACATTGTTATTACACAGGTGCCCCTGGCGGTTCACATCTGAAGGACACGTGGCGATCATGCACCACATTGAAAGCAGTTCCATGTTCCCACGCCCGTCTGGATTGTCGGGCGGTCGTTCCGGCTTCTTCGGGTTTCAGGCAATAAGGATTAAGCATTTAAAACAGATTAAATGTTTGTCTCTGTGTCTTCTGCTGACAAGGACGCAGAGAAGACATTCGACAGTTTCAATAGAATGCATATGATTTGGATAGATAGATTTGAGGGAGAAGCATAGAGAGGTTAGGGTCCGATCACATTCACTTAGATCAAAAGATTCAAATGAAAAGACATAGCTATAAGTGAATGCTGTAGAGGACAGAACACTTAATATATGCATATACCAAGTCAACATTGTGAAAATAATCAAGAAAGCAAATCAATGTTGAAGACAAATCAAGTGTGAAGACTTTGCAAAAGTAACGCCATGAGAAAAACACTTCTAAAGGAAGAATTTGGTGGTGGCCTTACCCACCGTATAGGAAGTATTAGACCCAGACACGGCGCACAATTATCGTGGCGCTCCGAATTCAAATTCCACGTTAATGTATTCACACTCAGAATGTAAGTCTTCATTGATTGAAGATATACTTTACTTCGTGTGTTGCACATCTAAGTCATCAACATGCATAAGTGTTAGGATGTGTGCCTGATCACAGGACATTTGAGGATTCCAAGATATTTAGCTCACACCGTAAATTGCAAAATCTTTTCTCATCCAAGGGCTTTGTGAAGATATCTGCCAGTTGCTCTTCAGTGTTGACGTGTATGATATCAATATCTTCCTTCATGACATGATCTCTGAGAAAGTGATGACGAATTTCAATGTGCTTTGTCTTCAAGTGCCGAACTGGGTTGTTGGCAATCTTGATGGCGCTTTCGTTGTCGCAGTAGAGTGGCACTTGCTTTAGATGAATGCATAGTCTTTGAGTGTTTTCTTCATCCATAGAAGCTGAGCGCAGCAAGACCCAGCATCAATGTATTCAGATTCAACAGTGGAGAGAGATACACAGTTCTGCTTTGAAGACCAACATACAAGTGATCGTCATAGAAAGTGACATGTGCCTGATGTAGACTTGCGATCCACCTTGTCACCAGCATAACCAGCATCCGAGAATCCAACTAGATCAAACTCTGAGCCCTTTGGATACCATAATCCTAGTGTTGGGGTGTGAGCCAAATATCGAAGAATTCGCTTCACCGCTAAGTGATGTGATTCCTTTGGTGCCGCTTGGAATCGGGCACACATGCAAACACTAAGCATGATATCTGGCCTAGAAGCACATAAATAAAGCAAAGAACCAATCATGGAGCGGTATACCTTTTGATCAAACTCTTTACCATTGGCGTCAGAATCTAGATGACTCTTGGTAGGCATTGGCGTCGTGTAACCTTTGCAATCTTGCATTCCAAACTTCTTCAGGCAATCTTTGAGGTATTTCTCTTGAGATATGAAGATGCCATTTCTTTGCTGACAAATTTGAAGACCAAGGAAGAACTTCAGCTCACCCATCATGGACATCTGATATTGCTCTTGCATCATGTGTCCAAACTCATCACTATATTTCTGGTTGGTGCAGCCGAAGATAATGTCATCCACATATATTTGGCACACAAACAGTTCACCATCATATGTCTTTGTGAAGACTGTGGGATCCAGGGAACCAGTTTGAAGCCTTTGCTCTTCAGTAAGTCAATGAGAGTATCATACCAAGCGGGAGGAGCTTGTTTCAGGCCATACAGTGCTTTGTTTAGCTTGTACACCATATCAGGATGTTTCAGATCTTCAAAGCCAGGAGGTTGTGCGACGTATACTTCTTCTTCAATCTTGCCGTTGAGAAATGCACTTTTCACATCCATTTGATATAGCAAGATGTTGTGATGGTTAGCATAGGCTAGCAGTATGCGTATAGCTTTAAGCCTAGCCACAGGAGAAAATGTTTCATCGAAGTCAATTCCTTCAACTTGAGTGTATCCTTGAGCAACGAGACGAGCCTTGTTTCTGACAACTTGACCATGCTCATCTTGCTTGTTGCGATATATCCATTTAGTGCCTATGATATTGTGCTTACGAGGATCAGGACGCTTGACCAGTTCCCATACATTATTCAGCTCAAATTGTTGAAGCTCTTCTTGCATAGCTTGAATCCATTCAGGTTCCATGAAGGCTTCATCAACTTTCTTGGGTTCAGATATTGAGATGAATTTGAAGTGCCCACAGAAATTTGCTAGTTGTTTTGCCCTTGAACGAGTGAGTGGACCAGGTGCATTGATGCTATCAATTATTTTCTCAACCCGTACTTCATTTGCAACACGAGGATGAACAGGACGAAGATTATGCTCTTGCTGATCATTGTCATCATTACAAGGATTGTCTTCAGGCTGAGCATTGTCTTCGGGTTGATCAGGTGCAGAGATGATGAGTTCCTCTTTGGCTGTGCTTCAGACGGTATGATTTCTCCAGTTCCCATAAGCTTGAAGGATTCACTGGATGGAACTTCATCTAGCACATTTGGCAGGTGCTCTCTTTGCGAGCCGTTAGTCTCATCAAACCGCACATCCACAGTTTCAACCACTTTATAGTGAAAGAGGTTGAAGACTCTGTAGGAGTGTGAATCCTTTCCGTATCCAAGCATAAAACCTTCATGTGCTTTCGGTGCAAATTTTGAAGTGTGATGTGGATCCTTGATCTAGCACCTGGCACCAAATACTCTGAAGTAACTGACATTTGGCTTCTTACCAGTGAGGAGCTCATAGGATGTTTTGTTTAGAAGCTTGTGAAGATAAACACGATTGATGATATGGCATGCAGTATCAATGGCTTCAGGCCAGAACTTTCTTGGAGTCTTGTATTCATCGAGCATCGTCCGGGCCATCTCAATGAGTGTTCTGTTCTTGCGTTCCACGATGCCATTCTGCTGCGGCGTGTATGGAGCTGAGAACTCATGAGTGATGCCCAAAGTATCAAGATAAGTGTCGAGGCCGGTGTTCTTGAATTCAGTGTCATTGTCACTTCTGATATGCTTGATCTTGACGCCATAGTTGTTCATGGCTCGATTGGCGAAGCGTCTGAAGACATCCTGCACTTCAGTCTTGTAGAGGATTATATGCACCCATGTATATCTTGAATAGTCATCAACAATGATGAAGCCATAGAGACAAGCAGTAGTAGTAAGAGTTGAGTAGTGAGTGGGACCGAAGAGGTCCATGTGTAGCAGTTCGAAGGGTTGAGTCGTTGTCATGATTGTCTTCGAGGGATGCTTGGCCCTCGTCATCTTTCCAGCTTCGCAGGCACCGCATAAGTGATCCTTCTTGAACTTGACACCCTCGATGCCTATGATATGCTTCTTCTTTGCAAGAGTGCAAATTCCTCATGCCAGCATGCCCTAGCCTCTGATGCCAGAGCCAGCATTCTGAAGCTTTTGCAAGAAGACATACGGCAAGCTGTGGTCCTGCTCAGAAATCTACCATGTACAAATCATCTTTCCAATACCCTTCAAAGACTAGAGACTTGTCAGATTCCATTAGAACAAGGCAACGATATTTTCCAAACATCACAATCATGTTTAAATCGCAAAGCATTGAGACAGACATTAAGTTGAAACCAAGGGATTCAACAAGCATCACTTTATCCATGTGCTGATCCCTTGAGATTGCAACTCTACCTAGACCCAATACCTTGCTTTTATCAGTATCAGCAAATGTGATGTGACTCTTGTCAGATGGACGTAAGGTTGAGTCCATGAGAAGACTTCGCTTGCCAGTCATGTGATTAGTACATCCACTATCAATAATCCATTCTAAAGCAGCTGGTGTCATACCCTTGGCACCACGTGCCATGAAGCAGTAGGTGGGAGCGGAGTTGTCCTTGTCATTAGCATCGGCGTCAGTGATGAAGTCATTGTCTTCAATGTTGAAGATGGACTTGGCAACGTAGGCCGTAGCCAGACTTGCAACGCCAGAATCGGACTCCTCCTCAGACTCCACCTCCGCCTCCTCGGAAGCAGACTCCTCCTCTGAATCCATTTCCTTGCCAACAAACGCACGGGCCTGTTGGGGAACGTAGTAATTTCAAAAAATTTCCTACGCACACGCAAGATCATGGTGATGCATAGCAACGAGAGGGGAGAGTGTGATCTACGTACCCTTGTAGATCGACAGCGGAAGCGTTAGCACAACGTGGTTGATGTAGTCGTACGTCTTCACGGCCCGACCGATCAAGCACCGAAACTACGGCACCTCCGAGTTCTAGCACATGTTCAACTCGATGACGATCCCCGGACTCCGATCCAGCAAAGTGTCGGGGAAGAGTTCCGTCAGCACGACGGCGTGGTGACAATCTTAATGTACTACCGTCGCAGGGCTTCGCCTAAGCACCGCTACAATATTATCGAGGATTATGGTGGAAGGGGGCACCGCACACGGCTAAGAATATGATCACGTGGATCAACTTGTGTCTAGGGGTGCCCCCTGCCCCCGTATATAAAGGAGCAGGGGGAGGTGCGGCCGGCCAGGAGGAGGGCGCCCCAGGAGGAGTCCTACTCCCACCAGGAGTAGGATTCCCCCCCTTTCCTAGTTGGAATAGGATTCGGGAGGGGGAAAGAGGAGAGAGCGAAGGAAAGGGGGGGCGCCGCCCCCCTCTCCTTGTCCTATTCAGACTAGGGGGGAGGGGCGCGCGGCCCAGCCCTGGCCACCTCTCCTCTCTTCCACTAAAGTTCACTAAGGCCCATATACCTCCCGGGGGGTTCCGGTAACCTCCCGGTACTCCGGTAAAATCCCGATTTCACTCGGAACACTTCCGATATCCAAATATAGGCTTCCAATATATCAATCTTTATGTCTCGACCATTTCGAGACTCCTCGTCATGTCCGTGATCACATCCGGGACTCTGAACAAACTTCGGTACATCAAAATGCATAAACTCATAATATAACTGTCATCAAAACCTTAAGCGTGCGGACCCTACGGGTTCGAGAACAATGTAGACATGACCAAGATACGTCTCCGATCAATAACCAATAGCGGAACCTGGATGCTCATATTGGCTCCCACATATTCTACGAAGATCTTTATCGGTCAGACCACATAACAACATACGTTGTTCCCTTTGTCATCGGTATGTTACTTGCCCGAGATTCGATCGTCGGTATCTCAATACCTAGTTCAATCTCGTTACCGGCAAGTCTCTTTACTCGTTTCGTAATACATCATCTTGCAACTAACTCATTAGTTGTACTGCTTGCAAGGCTTATGTGATGTGCATTACCGAGAGGGCCCAGAGATACCTCTCCGACAATCGGAGTGACAAATCCTAATCTCAAAATACGCCAGCCCAACATGTACCTTTGGAGACACCTATAGAGCTCCTTTATAATCACCCAGTTACGTTGTGACGTTTGGTAGCACACAAAGTGTTCCTCCGGCAAACGGGAGTTGCATAATCTCATAGTCATAGGAACATGTATAAGTCATGAAGAAAGCAATAGCAACATACTAAACGATCGGGTGCTAAGCTAATGGAATGGGTCATGTCAATCATATCATTCTCCTAATGATGTGATCCCATTAATCAAATGACAACACATGTCTATGGTTAGGAAACATAACCATCTTCGATTAACGAGCTAGTCAAGTAGAGGCATACTAGTGACGTTTGGTTTGTCTATGTATTCACACAAGTATTAATGTTTCCGGATAATACAATTCTAGCATGAATAATAAACATTTATCATGATATAAGGAAATAAATAATAACTTTATTATTGCCTCTAGGGCATATTTCCTTCAGTCTCCCACTTGCACTAGAGTCAATAATCTAGATTACACAGTAATGATTCTAACACCCATGGAGCTTTGGTGCTGATCATGTTTTGCTCGTGGAAGAGGCTTAGTCAACGGGTCTGCTATATTCAGATCCGTATGTATCTTGCAAATCTCTATGTCTCCCACCTGGACTAGATCCCGGATGGAATTGAAGCGTCTCTTGATGTGCTTGGTTCTCTTGTGAAATCTGGATTCCTTTGCCAAGGCAATTGCACCAGTATTGTCACAAAAGATTTTCATTGGACCCGATGCACTAGGTATGACACCTAGATCGGATATGAACTCCTTCATACAGACTCCTTCGTTTGCTGCTTCCGAAGCAGCTATGTACTCCGCTTCACATGTATATCCCGCCACAACGCTTTGTTTAGAACTGCACCAACTGATAGCTCCACCGTTTAATGTAAACACGTATCCGGTTTGCGATTTAGAATCGTCCGGATTAGTGTCAAAGCTTGCATCAACGTAACCATTTACGATGAGCTCTTTGTCACCTCCATATATGAGAAACATATCCTTAGTCTTTTTTAGGTATTTCAGGATGTTCTTGACCGCTGTCCAGTGATCCACTCCTGGATTACTTTGGTACCTCCCTGCTAGACTTATAGCAAGACACACATCAGGTCTGGTACACAGCATTGCATACATGATAGAGCCTATGGCCGAAGCATAGGGAACATCTTTCATTTTCTCTCTATCTTCTGCATTGGTCGGGGATTGAATCTTACTCAATTTCACACCTTGTAACACAGGCAAGAATCCTTTCTTTGCTTGATCCATTTTGAACTTCTTCAAAACTTTGTCAAGGTATGTTCTTTGTGAAAGTCCAATTAAGCGTCTTGATCTATCTCTATAGATCTTAATGCCTAATATGTAAGCAGCTTCACCGAGGTCTTTCATTGAAAAACTCTTATTCAAGTATCCTTTTATGCTATCCAGAAATTCTATATCATTTCCGATTAGTAATATGTCATCTACATATAATATCAGAAATGCTACAGAGCTCCCACTCAGTTTCTTGTAAATACAGGCTTCTCCAAAAGTCTATACAAAACCAAATGCTTTGATCACACTATCAAAGCATTTATTCCAACTCCAAGAGGCTTGCACCAGTCCATAAATGGATCGCTGAAGCTTGCACACTTTGTTAGCTCCCTTTGGATCGATAAAACCTTCCAGCTGCATCATATACAACTCTTCTTGCAGAAATCCATTCAGGAATGCAGTTTTGACGTCCATTTGCCAAATTTCATAATCATAAAATGCGGCAATTGCTAACATGATTCGGACAGACTTAAGCATCGCTATGGGTGAGAAGATCTCATCGTAGTCAATCCCTTGAACTTGCCGAAAACCTTTTGCGACAAGTCGAGCTTTGTAGATAGTAATATTACCGTCAGCGTCAGTCTTCTTCTTGAAGATCCATTTATTCTCAATTGCTTGCCGATCATTGGGCAAGTCAACCAAAGTCCATACTTTGTTCTCACACATGGATCCCATCTCAGATTTCATGGCTTCAAGCCATTTTGCGGAATCTGGGCTCACCATCGCTTCTTCATAGTTCGTAGGTTCATCATGATCTAGTAGCTTGACTTCCAGAACAGGATTACCGTACCACTCTGGCGCGGATCTTACTCTGGTTGATCTACGAGGTTCAGTAGTATTTTGTTCTGAAGTTTCATGATCATTATCATTGGCTTCCTCACTAATTGGTGCAGGTGTCACAGAAACTGGTTTCTGTGATGTACTACTTTCCAATAAGGGAGCAGGTACAGTTACCTCGTCAAGTTCTACTTTCCTCCCACTCACTTCTTTCGAGAGAAACTCCTTCTCTAGAAAGTTTCCGAATTTAGCAACAAAAGTCTTGCCTTCGAATCTGTGATAGAAGGTGTATCCAATAGTTTCCTTTGGATATCCTATGAAGACACATTTCTCCGATTTGGGTTCGAGCTTATCAGGTTGAAGTTTTTTCACATAAGCATCGCAGCCCAAACTTTCAGAAACGACAACTTTGGTTTCTTGCCAAACCACAGTTCATATGGCATCGTCTCAACGGATTTTGATGGTGCCCTATTTAACGTGAATGTGGCCGTCTCTAGAGCATATCCCCAAAACGATAGTGGCAAATCAGTAAGAGACATCATAGATCGCACCATATCTAGTAAAGTACGATTACGACGTTCGGACACACCATTACGCTGTGGTGTTCCGGGTGGCGTGAGTTGCGAAACTATTCCGCATTGTTTCAAATGTATACCAAACTCGTAACTCAAATATTCTCCTCCATGATCAGATCGCGGGAATTTTATTTTCTTGTTACGATGATTTTCAACTTCACTCTGAAATTCTTTGAACTTTTCAAATGTTTCAGACTTATGTTTCATTAAGTAGATATACCCATATCTGCTTAAGTCATCTGTGAAGGTGAGAAAATAACGATATCCGCCACAAGCCTCAACATTCATCGGACCACATACATCTGTATGTATGATTTCCAACAAATCTGTTGCTCTCTCCATAGTACCGGAGAACGGTGTTTTTGTCATCTTACCCATAAGGCACGGTTCGCAAGTACCAAGTGATTCATAATCAAGTGGTTCCAAAAGCCCATCAGTATGGAGTTTCTTCATGCGCTTTACACCGATATGACCCAAACGGCGGTGCCACAAATAAGTTGCACTATCATTATCAACTCTGCATCTTTTGGTTTCAACATTATGAATATGTGTGTCACTACTATCGAGATTTAATAAGAATAGACCACTCTTTAAGGGTGCATGACCATAAAAGATATTACTCATATAAATAGAACAACCATTATTCTCTAATTTAAATGAATAACCGTCTCGCATCAAACAAGATCCAGATATAATGTTCATGCTTAACGCTGGCACCAAATAACAATTATTTAGGTCTAATACTAATCCCGAAGGTAGATGTAGAGGTAGCGTGCCGACCGCGATCACATCGACTTTGGGACCATTTCCCACGCGCATCGTCACCTCGTCCTTAGCCAATCTTTGCTTAATCTGTAGTCCCTGTTTCGAGTTGCAAATGTTAGCAATAGAACCAGTATCAAATACCCAGGTGCTACTGCAAGCATTAGTAAGGTACACATCAATAACATGTATATCACATATACCTTTGTTCACCTTGCCATCCTTCTTATCCGCCAAATACTTGGGGCAGTTCCGCTTCCAGTGACCAGTCTGCTTGCAGTAGAAGCACTCAGTTTCAGGCTTAGGTCCAGGTTTGGGTTTCTTCTCTTGAGTAGCAACTTGCTTGCTGTTCTTTTTGAAGTTCCCCTTCTTCTTCCCTTTGCCCTTTTTCTTGAAACTAGTGGTCTTGTTGACCATCAACACTTGATGCTCCTTCTTGATTCTACCTCCGCAGCTTTCAGCATTGCGAAGAGCTCGGGAATAGTCTTATTCATCCCTTGCATATTATAGTTCATCATGAAGCTCTTGTAGCTAGGTGGCAGTGATTGGAGAATTCTGTCAATGACGCAATCATCTGGAAGATTAACTCCCAATTGAATCAAGTGATTATTATACCCAGACATTTTGAGTATATGCTCACTGACAGAACTGTTCTCCTCCATCTTGCAGCTATAGAACTTATTGGAGACTTCATATCTCTCAATCCGGGCATTTGCTTGAAATATTAACTTCAACTCCTGGAACATCTCATATGCTCCATGACGTTCAAAACGTCGTTGAAGTCCCGATTCTAAGCCGTAAAGCATGGCACACTGAACTATCGAGTAGTCATCAGCTTTGCTCTGCCAGACGTTCATAACATCTGGTTTTGCTCCAGCAGTAGGCCTGGCACCTAGCGGTGCTTCCAGGACGTAATTCTTCTGTGCAGCAATGAGGATAATCCTCAAGTTACGGACCCAGTCCGTGTAATTGCCACCACCATCTTTCAACTTTGCTTTCTCAAGGAACGCATTAAAATTCAATAGAACAACAGCACGGGCCATCTATCTACAATCAAACATAAACAAGAAAGATACTATCAGGTACTAAGTTCATGATAAATTTAAGTTCAATTAATCATATTACTTAAGAACTCCCACTTAGAAAGACATCCCTCTAATCTTCTAAGTGATTACGTGATCCAAATCAACTAAACCATGTCCGATCATCACGTGAGATGGAGTAGTTTCATTGGTGAACATCACTATGTTGATCATATCTACTATATGATTCACGCTCGACCTTTCGGTCTCCGTGTTCCGAGGCCATATCTGTATATGCTTGGCTCGTCAAGTATAACCTGAGTATTCCGCGTGTGCAACTGTTTTGCACCCGTTGTATTTGAACGTAGAGCCTATCACACCCGATCATCACGTGGTGTCTCAGCATGAAGAACTTTCGCAACGGTGCATACTCAGGGAGAACACTTCTTGATAATTAGTGAGAGATCATCTTATAATGCTACTGTCAATCAAAGCAAGTTAAGATGCATAAAAGATAAACATCAAATGCAATCAATATAAGTGATATGATATGGCCATCATCATCTTGTGCTTGTGATCTCCATCTTCGAAGCACCGTCGTGATCACCATCGTCACCGGCGCGACACCTTGATCTCCATCGTAGCATCGTTGTCGTCTCGCCAATTTTATGCTTCCACGACTATCGCTACCGCTTAGTGATAAAGTAAAGCATTACAGCGCGATTGCATTGCATACAATAAAGCGACAACCATATGGCTCCTGCCAGTTGCCGATAACTCGGTTACAAAACATGATCATCTCATACAATAAAATTTAGCATCATGTCTTGACCATATCACATCACAACATGCCCTGCAAAAACAAGTTAGACGTCCTCTACTTTGTTGTTGCAAGTTTTACGTGGCTGCTACGGGCTTAAGCAAGAACCAATCTTACCTACGCATCAAAACCACAACGATAGTTTGTCAAGTTGGTGCTGTTTTAACCTTCGCAAGGACCGGGCGTAGCCACACTCGGTTCAACTAAAGTTGGAGAAACTGTCACCCGCTAGCCACCTTTGTGCAAAGCACGTCGGGAGAACCGGTCTCGCGTAAGCGTACGCGTAATGTCGGTCCGGGCCGCTTCGTCCAACAATACCGCCGAACCAAAGTATGACATGCTGGTAAGCAGTATGACTTATATCGCCCACAACTCACTTGTGTTCTACTCGTGCATATAACATCAACACATAAAACCTAGGCTCGGATGCCACTGTTGGGGAACGTAGTAATTTTAAAAAAATTCCTACGCACATGCAAGATCATGGTGATGCATAGCAACGAGAGGGGAGAGTGTGATCTATGTACCCTTGTAGATCGACAGCGGAAGCGTTAGCACAACACGGTTGATGTAGTCGTACGTCTTCACGGCCCGACCGATCAAGCACCGAAACTACGGCACCTCTGAGTTCTAGCACACGTTCAGCTCGATGACGATCCCCGGACTCCGATCCAGCAAAGTGTCGGGGAAGAGTTCCGTCAGCACGACGGCGTGGTGACGATCTTAATGTACTACCGTCGCAGGGCTTCGCCTAAGCACCGCTACAATATTATCGAGGATTATGGTGGAAGGGGGCACCGCACACGGCTAAGAATATGATCACGTGGATCAACTTGTGTCTAGGGGTGCCCCCTGCCCCCGTATATAAAGGAGCAGGGGGAGGTGCGGCTGGCCAGGAGGAGGGCGCGCCAGGAGGAGTCCTACTCCCACCGGGAGTAGGATTCCCCCCTTTCCTAGTTGGAATAGGATTCGGGAGGGGGAAAGAGGAGAGAGAGAAGGAAGGGGGGGCGCCGCCCCCCTCTCCTTGTCCTATTCGGACTAGGGGGGAGGGGCGCGCGGCCCAGCCCTGGCCACCTCTCCTCTCTTCCACTAAAGCCCACTAAGGCCCATATACCTCCTGGGGGGGTTCCGGTAACCTCCCGGTACTCCGGTAAAATCCCGATTTCACTCGGAACACTTCCGATATCCAAATATAGGATTCCAATATATCAATATTTATGTCTCGACCATTTCGAGACTCCTCGTCATGTCCGTGATCACATCCGGGACTCTGAACAAACTTCGGTACATCAAAATGCATAAACTCATAATATAACTGTCATCAAAACCTTAAGCGTGCGGACCCTACGGGTTCGAGAACATTGTAGACATGACCGAGACACGTCTCCAATCAATAACCAATAGCGTAACCTGGATGCTCATATTGGCTCATTAGCATAATACATCATCTTGCAACTAACTCATTAGTTGTAATGCTTGCAAGGCTTATGTGATGTGCATTACCGAGAGGGCCCAGAGATACCTCTTCGACAATCGGAGTGACAGATCATAATCTCGAAATACGCCAACCCAACATGTACCTTTGGAGACACCTATAGAGCTCCTTTATAATCACCCAGTTACGTTGTGACGTTTGGTAGCACACAAAGTGTTCCTCCGGCAAATGGGAGTTGCATAATCTCATAGTCATAGGAACATGTATAAGTCATGAAGAAAGCAATTGCAACATAATAAACGATCGGGTACTAAGCTAATGTAATGGGTCATGTCAATCATATCATTCTCCTAATGATGTGATCCCACTAATCAAATGACAACACATGTCTATGGTTAGGAAACATAACCATCTTCGATTAACGAGCTAGTCAAGTAGAGGCATACTAGTGATGTTTGGTTTGTCTATGTATTCACACAAGTATTATGTTTCCGGATAATACAATTCTAGCATGAATAATAAACATTTATCATGATATAAGGAAATAAAATAATAACATTATTATTGTCTCTAGGGCATATTTCCTTCAGGGCCTTGCCAGATGAGCTCTTCTTGTGTGATGAAGACTTGGAAGAAGACTTTGAGTATTTCTTCTTCTTGTTGTCGTCAGAATCATATTCCTTGCTCTTCTTCTTCTTGTTGTTGTTCTCATTGTCCCACTATGTGCAAAGCATGTCGGGAGAACTGGTCTCGCGTAAGCGTACGCGTAATGTCGGTCCGGGCCGCTTCGTCCAACAATACCGCCGAACCAAAGTATGACATGCTGGTAAGCAGTATGACTTATATCACCCACAACTCACTTGTGTTCTACTCGTGCATATAACATCAACATATAAAACCTAGGCTCGGATGCCACTATTGGGTAACGTAGTAATTTCGAAAAAAATTCCTACGCACACGCAAGATCATGGTGATGCATAGCAACGAGAGGGGGAGAGTGTGATCTACGTACCCTTGTAGATCGACAACGGAAGCGTTTGGTTGATGTAGTCGTACGTCTCCACGGCCCGACCGATCAAGCACCGAAACTACGGCACCTCCGAGTTCTAGCACACGTTCAGCACGATGACGATCCCCAGACTCCGATCCAGCAAAGTGTCAGGGAAGAGTTCCGTCAGCACGACGGCGTGGTGACGATCTTGATGTACTACCGTCGCAGGGCTTCGCCTAAGCACCGCTACAATATTATCGAGGACTATGGTGGAAGGGGGCACCGCACACGGCTAAGAATATGATCACGCGGATCAACTTGTGTGTATGGGGTGCCTCTTGCCTCCGTACATAAAGGATCCAAGGGGGGGGTGCGGCCGGTCCTAGTAGGAGGCGCGCAGGAGGAGTCCTACTCCTACCGGGAGTAGGACTCCCCTCCCTTTCCTTGTCCAATTAGGAGAAGGGGAAGGAATGGAGAGAGGAGAGGGGGGCGCCGCCCCTCCCTCCTTGTCCAATTCGGACTAGGGGGAGAGGGGGCGCGCGGTCTGCCCTGGCAGCCCCTCCTCTTCTCCACTTTAGGCCCATGAGGCCCATTAACCCCCGAGGGGGTTCCGGTAACCCCCCGGTGCTCCGATTTTATCCGAAACTTCCCCGGAACACTTCCGATGTCCGAATATAGCCGTCCAATATATCAATCTTTATGTCTCGACCATTTCGAGACTCCTCGTCATGTCCGTGATCACATCCGTGACTCCGAACTAACTTCGATACATCAAAAGTCATAAACTCATAATATAACTATCATCGAAACCTTAAGCGTGCGGACCCTGCGGGTTCGAGAATAATGTAGACATGACCGAGACACGTCTCCGGTCAATAACCAATAGCGGAACCTGGATGCTCATATTGGCTCCTACATATTCTACGAAGATCTTTATCGGTCAGACCGCATAACAACATACGTTGTTCCCTTTGTCATCGGTATGTTACTTGCCCGAGATTCGATCGTCGGTATCTCAATACCTAGTTCAATCTCGTTACCGGCAAGTCTCTTTACTCGTTTCGTAATACATCATCTCGCAACTAACTCATTAGTTGCAATGCTTGCAAGGCTTATGTGATGTGCATTACCGAGAGGGCCCAGAGATACCTCTCCGATAATCAGAGTGACAAATCCTAATCTCGAAATACGCCAACCCAACATGTACCTTTGGAGACACCTGTAGAGTACCTTTATAATCACCCATTTACGTTGTGACGTTTGGTAGCACACAAAGTGTTCCTCTGACAAATGGGAGTTGCATAATCTCATAGTCATAGGAACATGTATAAGTCATGAAGAAAGCAATAGCAACATACTAAACGATCGGGTGCTAAGCTAATGGAATGGGTCATGTCAATCAGATCATTCAACTAATGATGTGATCCCGTTAATCAAATGACAACTCTTTGTCCATGGTTAGGAAACATAACCATCTTTGATTAATGAGCTAGTCAAGTAGAGGCATACTAGTGACACTCTGTTTGTCTATGTATTCACACATGTATTATGTTTCCGGTTAATACAATTCTAGCATGAATAATAAACATTTATCATGATATAAGGAAATAAATAATAACTTTATTATTGCCTCTAGGGCATATTTCCTTCAAGTGATGCCTAACACTCTTTGGCTCTGGGTGTTTAGGGCTTTGTCCTCGCAAGGATTTCTCTCTCAAAGGCTTCGAGGTGGGTTGCTCTCAAACGACAAAAGCCATGCACTAACTCTGAGCAGCCAACCAATTTATGGTGTAGGGGGTGGGCTATTTATAGCCACTAGGCAACCCGACCTGATTTGTCCGAAATGACCCTGGGTCACTAAGGAATTGACACGTGTTCCAACGGTCAGATTTCAAACACACACGACAACTTTACTTGAGCTACAAGCAAAGCTGACTTTATCCAGCTCTGGATAAGATTTGCTCTCATTGTCTTCACTCGAAGACATAGGATTTTGGTTAAGCGTCACTTCAGTCATTCTGACTGGTTTACTTGGACCCCACTTAACGGTACGGTGGTTCCTATGACTCAACAAAGAAGAAAAAGAACGACGAAACAACTAAGTCTTCACGCTCCATAGTCTTCACGCGATGTCTTCTCTTGTCATAGTCTTCAATGTGAATGTCTTCACATACCACCTTTGACTTCAATGTCTTCATACATTTTTAGGGGTCATCTCCGGTAGGAAAACCGAATCAATGAGGGACTTCTACCTGTGTTATCCTGCAATTCTCACAAACACATTAGTCCCTCAACCAGGTTTGTCGTCAATACTCCAAAATCAACCAGGAGTGGCACTAGATGCACTTACAATATCAAAGAGTCGTGTGCAAATAAAAGATGAGAAATAGAGGGGGCGCATTTATGCAAACTTTTATACCTTCAATCCCCCCCAACTTCCTCCTCATGGGAAAGCATACTTGAAAGGCCTTTCGAACTCAACAAGAACAGATACGGGGAGAGTGGGTCTCCCTTCTCAGTCCTCTTGTTGGGAGGAATTCCTCAGTCTCGGCATCATTAAATCTAACTCCGTAGCTGACCGAGGAAACACACTCCATAATTAGGTCCACCCATTGCACATGAAGTTCCATCCTCATCATCATGGCCTTCAAAAATCTCCATTCTACTCTGCCATAAGCTTTCGTCATATCCAACTTCATTGGCCCTGTTTGGATACATGAGTAGAGTTAGTTTGAGCTAGTTTGAGCTCGAACAGCCCTAAAGTACCCAAACACGAGGGCTAGTTTGAGATAGTTACATCTAACCCACCTCTTTGAGTAGAGTTAGTTTAGGGTTAGTCATGAGCTAGAAACTAACTCTAACCTCTAGCTAAGTTAGAGTATCCAAACGGGGTCGTTGCACTGTAGCCATTAGAACCATGGATTTTCTTCTTTATTGCATGAAATCACTCGTATGCTACCAACACTTTATCTGTGATAAGGCAGGCACAAAAGCACTATGTGTTAGAGAAATCACCCCAAGAAGATTTTTTAAGCCTATTTGCTATCATCCTAGAGATAATCTTATACACCGCATTGCAAAGATCTATGTGTGGTCAGACACCAACCAAACACATCATCGCCAGGCTGAATTTTTTCTCATCTCATGTCCACACGAGGCGGCAGCGGACTACCAGTATGAGGCCGAGGACTCGGATCCAATCACACCCTACATCTCATGCTACACACTTGAGTTATCCCCGATGAATGCTGAGAACATGTCGAAGTTGTGAGTTGTGGCTACTGAAAGTTTCTTGTTCTTTCTGTTTGAATAGTACTCTTCTCGTCTAATAATATAAGATCGTTTTTGACATTAGCGTTGCTCTTGTGCTGCACAGGTGTACAACATTGAAAGCGTTGTGAATATGGGTGGTGACGTTCGTAGTGCTCCTTTGTTGGGTGTGGTAAAAACAACATCCGAGGCTGCCAGTTGTTTCTCTGACTGACATGTGGGTCCCCAACGACTACGAGCGCCACTTCCGGGAAGGCGAGCCGGAAGCTCACCCCACGTTTACACGCACGCGCTTCTCCCTCTTCTCCCCCTCGAGGAAAGAAACAAGAACCCAACCTCGAGCAGCGAGTACCAAACGCAGGCACAATGCAGTGAGCAATCAATCATCCTCCCTCCCTCCCGGCGCCGTAGAGGAAGCAGAATAATAAGCAGGAGCGTCCGTCCTTCCGGCGAAGCCACGCGGCCTCCACCGGGCCGGTTTCTTCTCTTGGTACGGAAGCCCTAACCTTTTCCCCCCTCCCTTGAAAAAATCGCAAGAACCTGCATTTCCCCCCTCTTTTCACTAGGAATCTTGGGGGTTCCCGCGTTTGGTCATTTGCTGAAGCGAGACAGTCGATTTCTACTCTATCCAGTGGATAAAACTCGAATTAATCTTTGCCGTGGTACTATGCCCGTGCACCTACAGACTATCGGCGCTCATGGCAGAGACCGGAGATGCAAGCAGCGACTGGCTTGCGCGCCTCTCTGGACTCGGTTCATATGTTTGCTCCAAGATGAACTACCACGAGTACTGCAGCCATGAATACAACGGCATCCACAGCGCGCTTCACAGAGTCCTCGAAGAAAAGGAGAAGGTGGAGCAAGAACACAAGGGTAACCGCTGCTCTGTTTGCTTAGGATCCTCATATATTGTTTGCCCTGTAACACCATTTCTCTGAAGGCAAAGTTTTAATCCTAGCCATCAAATCGAACAGCCAACGTTGCTCCAATGATGTTTATTCCAATCAGTTATCTGCTATCTGAAGCCCCCAAATAGTTACCAGTCAATCCTACCAATCTGTAATTACTCGCATGTTTAGAAATCTCCTGTCACACACGCTAACAAAACTGTGCATTGCACTTGCACTAGTGATAAGAAAACCGTGGCATCATTCGTACCATTTTGATAAAATCATGGACAGCAAGGCTTCAACTCGTCGCTGCAAAGGAGGAGCTCGTTAAAAGGAATGAAGAGCAGGAAGCAGAGATTCAGTCTCTAAAGAGAAAGCTCCAAGCAAGTGAGGCAAGGCATACGCCGGCACAGGGGAGTGGTCGTGAACATAACCAGTCTGGAAGGGTAAGTAAATACTTATCTGTGAATGTGATAATTCTAAGTCAATGTGTTCAGTGATCTGATTTGTTATCATACTAGGGATAGTGTGTTACTGGTCTTTACTGCTTCGGAAGAATGTGATGCCATGAATGCTTATAGATTTCGGATGCAGAGGCCGGGGGAAATCCTCCTTTTCCAAAAAAAAAAGAATGGTTATAGATCCTTTGCAAGATAGTTCTGCTCATCTGATTACAGCAACTATTTTGCAAAGCAATTATTCTGCACATTTTGAGTTGCACTTTTATGCCTTGTTGGCTCCCTCGTGTCTATGCTCTTTTAGAAGTGTTCTTCATTTTACTGATTGCGACTATCATCTTGTTGGATATTTATGTGAAGTACTGTAAAAATGAGTGCATTTTGGGTCACTCATTGCTAGACTAGTATAGTGAGTGGCCATTCTCTTGCTTTTCCTATTCTGCCATACTTACCCCGCTACATTGCTATAGAAGCAGGTGCAAAGAACGTCAGTGCAGAAAAGAAAACGGCAATCTGAGGGACAAGCTGGTGAAGATGCTGAGGATCATCAGGCTGCGGAAATTCTGTGTGCTATGAACAATCTTGAACAAGGTTTGAGTGCGGAGCTTCGCGATGTTAGAGAAGAGACTTCAAATATCAACGCTGAGCTCATCAAGGTTCAGTCATATCCATAATCATTTTCACCCTTTAATCAACATTAGATGCTACATGCATTCCTGTCACACCATGCGAAAGTTTATAAAATTAAAATTGACATCATAAGTTGATGTCCAGGGATTTCTTGATATGGGTGGTGTTGGTAGACAGAATATCGCAGTAAAGTACATGGGGCAGTTGAGTGAGAGGCCATTCCTACTGGCATGCCTTCAGAAGTTTCTCCGCAAAGAAGCCGAGGCAGAAGCTTCTCGGCTGTGCAAATTTTGGCAGGAGCAGCTCATGAACCCAGAGTGGTATCCCTTCAAGACTGACACGGTTGGAGGCATTTCTGAGGTACGCTGAGTTCCTGTACAGACTATAGCTTATGGTACGTCGATTCTCGTAGGTGACAAGTTATGTGCTACACTGCTACGTGTGTGATTAGGGGACCATTAATGACGATGACATTAAGCTACAAGAGCTGCGGGCTACATGGGGGGAAGAGTCTTACAAGGCTTTGGTGAAGGCTTTGGTGAATAGTTTCTTGGAGTTAAAGGAATGTGGCAAGCTGAGTGACAGAACCATTGTAGCCCAGCTTTGGAATTTCGAAGAGGACAGGAAGGCCACTCTCAGTGAGAGTGTTGAGTACGTGTGCAACAAAGTGAAGAGCCTCAGCAATGAGAATGTCAGGACCTCGACTCGCGGGTATGTATGATTGTATAAGATTCAGTTTGTTAAGTGCGCCTTTTGCTAGAATCATACAGGCATACAGCGCCACCGGTCCTGATTCGATTGGAGCATTAAAATCGTAGTTGTAGGTTTCTGTATCTATATAATCAGCTAAATGAAACAAACATCCTACTGATCCAGTATATTCAATGGCCTTTTTAAAGGCATGGTAGTGGTACAGAGACTTTATTATATGGCCAAGGAAACACATACTTTCTTGGGTGTATATACCGGGAAATGGGACTTGATGATGCATGCAAACTTGGTTATAACTAATACTAATGTGAATTCACACAAAAAATCATTGGAACTTGTTTCTGTATGTGCAGGAAAAGGGGCCGTTGTGTTGGACGAGCATGAAGACACTAACGAAAAGAATAGGTGCTCTACTTTGAACTTTTAAAGACGCTATTATGAGTCATTGTACCTTTTAAGAAAGTATTTTCTGTATAAAAAATGATCTTAAGCTGAGTCCAGAAAGAACATTTCAACTGAAATTTTGGTGTCCATCTCATGGTAACCTCAGTAGCAATGCAGGCACAAGTGCCTTAGTTGATGCTGTCGTATCTTGCCGATAGATTGTCCCTGTCCAATGAATTATCACCATGCCAATTTTATTTTAAATTGTGCAGGGAACTTACTCAGGCCGGCGGTATCTGGATACAAAACGTAGAAACACTAACTCATGGTGAAGAAACTGAAGACTAA
The DNA here is from genome assembly GCF_003073215.2 of Triticum urartu. NCBI lineage: Eukaryota > Viridiplantae > Streptophyta > Magnoliopsida > Poales > Poaceae > Triticum > Triticum urartu. Next base: position 544,453,323 of record NC_053024.1, read on the forward strand.
AGAACCTGACCTTAGCAAGGAAGGAAACCCCCAAAGACCATATAGCAGAGCTATGGTTTCGATGTTTTCTTCTATCCGTTTCAAACTATCTAGAATGACCTTGTTCCTTGTGGTACTCGGCATGTTTTGAATCTCATCTCAGCTTCAGTATTGTGTTAAGCTCGAACTAACTATGGATTTTCACATGAACGGCTGAATGTCGGTTGCATAATAGATTTCATCTGCCTTTCATCAGTAAACCTGAATAGCATAATAGTACTCCCTCCGATCCAAAATAAGTGTCTCAGCTTTGAACTAAGGTTAGTTCAATCCTAGTTCAAAGCTGCAACACTTATTTTGGATCGGAGGGAGTACGATATATCATTGGACGACTATTGGTTGCGAACACGTGCTGTTTTCCAGGGAAAACGTCAGGGTAGTTGCATGTTGCAGAAGTTGTGGTGTTTTCCTTTTCGTGGTAGTTTTGCCTGTCCCTGTCGTGTTTTTTTAGATGAACACGGAGCAGATCGTCGTGTTTGTCAAAGTGGTTGCTGGAGTTTATTGCACAGATGCTATAAAAATGTTGCACCCCGAACTTCTGGGTATTCGACTCAGATGGGAAATATCGACCCAACTAAGCAGTGGCCGCATTTTTTCTCACGAACAGCCCTGGTGATTGCCTTGCCCCCTGTCCTTCTAGTGCACATTTCCTGAAAACGACTAGCGATTGAAAATGACAGAGAGCTGATAGCATCCAATTCTTACAGGAGAGGTGTAGTTGCACAAGTCAGAACTCCAATTAGATACCACGACAGAGAGGAAAGCGAGGCACATCTTCTCGAATCTCCAATGCTTTAGCTTGAAGCGAAGATCCTAACCAGGGAAGTTTACTGACGGAAGCCTACTGACTTATGTGTCCCCATAAAAAAAAAGACCCGAATAACGCGCCAACAGCAGCTCAGGGAGGTTATCCGAGCGAATCCGCGTTCAGCGTTTGTACCCTCAAAAAACCACTTTCACTCATGCTAAAACAGATATATTTGCCATGCTATTGTATAAAGATGTGTCGTGTTGTAAAGAAAAAATTGCCATGCTAGCAGAAAAATTGTCGGGATTTATTTTCAGGGAATTGCAACAATGCAACATGGAGAATTGTCAGTCTAAAATTTCAACTTGTTCCGATATGCCATGCTGGCAGAAGGAAATTTTCATCCTACATCTAAGAAAAACTGGTGGAGATTTTCATGCTCTAAAAACAGAATTTATCATCTCGAATGTGTTCGCTAAAATCGTCATCTTGAGCGAACCCTTTAGTGTCGCCAGCTTGTAGTTTACTCAGAAGGATGCATGTGAGCGAACAATGACTAACACATATCATGCTTAGTTGCTTTGATATTCGTACATGGGAAATGAACGGGCAGCATGTTCGCTCACAAAAAAGAAACCTTAGCTCACGTCTCACTTAGGAAAAAGAAAAGACTTATGTGTCCTTTCCCCATTAATCCCACCTGATTTCCACGCAGAGCCCTCCTCCCTTAAAAATGACATATCCCTCTACCCGAGCCTCTAATATATTTCTGTAGAAAATATTCTGTAGGTGTAGCACATCTCAATTTGAAGAATGGAATGATTTGCTACGACATTGTAGCCAATTCATAAATATGAATAATACTATGACGTGGCCCCCATGGTGCCATGTTGAATGAGTGCCAATACCACTAAAAAAACTTTAACCTTTAGAGGCAGCGTTAGCCACAGAGCATGCAAGTTCCAACTATTTACAAATACACTATGAAGTCTGATTCTATGATTTCCCCGTTGTGAATGAACCACTAGATAGCCCATCTCTTGTAAGGCTTGATTTTACTGACTATAGTGATTGTTGGGCTTTAATTTATTGAATAATTAAAGCCCAGCAACCACTAGTCAGTACCCGCCCCACTCCCCTCCCCCCTTCAACTTTGTTTGAGCCTTTGAATCTTTGGTAGGATGGAGTTGTGCCGTCTGATTTGGGCCATGTGTCGAGTAATTCTTTTTCTTATAATGAAATTTCTCCAGTCTGTGAGTACGTTGGTCCCGCATAGTACTGGTCCCATAGGGACACTGACAGAGAATGCCGCAGTGGCCTCTAGACCTAGGTGATTGTGGCGGGAGTGACGATTGGAGGAGATAAAATGAGGAGATGGCCATTGGGGGACCTTCAGACCTGGTCAATGGCGGTAGAAGTCAATTGTTAGGGATGTGCAGGGATAAAGTAGGCCACAGAGAGCTCGATAACTAGGCGGTGGCCGACATATAATTGACAGTACAAATGGCAGCCCGCTGTAGAAGGGAGAAAAGAGAGAGAGAGGATGACGGGTTGTGGCAGAGAGAGTTGGTGTACGAGGTGGTGATGGCATCCATCCATGGTGGGCGCCATGAAGCGATTTTGGAGAGAGGAGGGTTAATCAAGGAGTACATATGTATTTCAAGATTATACAAAGAAAGATTATACAAAGAAATTGCATATCTTGGATGTATTTTTCATCAATTCACGGGTGATGGTGAAATGGCCAGGAGTATGCAACTTACAATTAAAAGGTCCTGGATTCATCTAAGCTAAAGAGGAAGGGTCATGATAATGTTGTTGAGGAGCTTAACCACCCACTGTTACAATCTGCCATACAATTCCACCCACTTATTAATGTTCCTCCTTAACATCGCAAAATCATCCCTGCACCCTCGGCCAAGTTCATTATACTGTAAGAAAAATTAGGGCAATGCTACATCCACGCAAAGTTACACATGTTTACGGGGGATTGCTCAGTTGGCGTTTTTTCATTGGAAATGAGAGGGAAGGAGGGACCCCACCCTAATTGAAATTGGGGGGGGGGGGAGGATTAGAAGGAACGTTACGTAGCTTATTCGTAACAAGTTTCGTAGGTGGAGCTAAGGATGGCAATGGGTCAGATTTGGATCGGATTGAACAATATCAAATCCATATCCATATCCATGAAGACAGTCTTTGCCCGTCCATGAAAAATTCCACGGGTGAAAAATTGTATCCATGTCCAAACCCGATGGATATTCATTGGGTCCTTCTCGAGACATATAAATAAGACATAACACAACGTTAACATAAGCTCCACTAGGCTTCATTTATGGTAAATCAATGTCCACTAACAACCTAAGATCATTTAGTATTTTTCTAACAGATGAAAATGACGGGTCATTTAATAAGGTGATAAAATAAGGGAAGGGGCGTTAGAGTATGTTACGGAGGGGATTGAATGTCAACTAATAAAAGTTACGACGAGGATTGTGTATTTACTTTTGCATGTTTTAGATAACAAAGTGTAAAATTACAGTGGGACATGTGACTATGGGGTAGGGATAGCAAATTTTAGCCCATTAAGTCATACTATCGGGTCGACTTTGGGTATACCCACGGGTACACGATTATATTCATGCCCTAGCCACGAGCAATTGGGTCGGGTTTAGGCACCGCCCATGGACACAAAAGCATATCCGAATTCTATTCATTTGGGTCGGATATCCATGCCCATGGATAAAATTGTCATCCTTAGGCGGAGCATTATTAGAAAAGTTATTATGATGCTAACTTACTGGTTTATATTATATAAAAAGACCATTTGTTTGAAAATATACAAAAAAATCATTCAATTACATCCGTCTCATTTTTTATCGCAGGTCATTTTTAGTTTCCACCGATACTATTTTTAATTAACTTTTAACGCGCCCCCTTTGCGCAAGCATCTGGTAACACTCCTTGCCCCCTCGGCTCAGTTCGAAATTATTTCTCTCCCCCTTTCCATGGCAGGGCAGGGCAGGGCATCCTAAATATAAATTGGCCATTATAATCCCGTCAGGCCATCTCCCTCTCGCCCCCGTCATTCTCCTTTTCCTTTGTGGCTTGCGCAACGGGCGAGGCGAGGCGAGGCGTGGTGCCGGAGGAGGCGAAATATAGCCACCCTCTCCATCCAACCCACCCCGCCCCCGATTGCTTTGCACCGCCGGAACCTCGCCCCTCCCCGCCGACCGCCATAACCGCAAGGTACTAATGCCTCCTCCCGCTCCCGCTCCCGCTCTGTTCCTCCGTGCCCGCCCGCCCGCCGCTCGTCGAATTTTCCCCGCCGATCGGTCCTGCCCCGCCGCAAAAATCGTGGGGCGCGACGTGGCTCCGAGGCGCGCCTCGCTTTCGTCCCGGCTCCTGCTTCGGGTTGCCACGTTCGGGATACGGCGAGGTCTGGGGGTCGGTCGTGGCGGCGTAGGCCTGTTCGTCGGTGGGATTGATGGCTCCGATGATGGAGTTTCGGGCGTCGATCGCGTGCCTCCGCCGCCCGTGCGCAATGCGACGGCGGGAGGTTTCGCCTGTTTTTTTCGCCGTTTCCTCGGATTTTTGGTTTCGGTTATTATCGGTCGCGCGCGGCGGCGTGCCTGCCTTCCGGGACTCGGGGCTGTTTCCTTTTGATCGCTGTGGTGTTTTCTTCCGGGCGACGGCGCGTGCCATTGTCGTCCGGGCATCGATTCGGTGCCCCAATTGGTCGCAACGTGCGGATGTTTTTTTCCGAGCTGGCGGTTTGAATGACGCCTCAAAAGGTTGCCCCTCTTGCGCACCTTTTCCGACCCCCATCCCCTGTATTCATCTTGACTCCTTCGTGCGCTTTGTGCGTTGCCTTATTTAGTCAGGTTTGTGGACGTATCTTCTCCGTGTTACTCATCTTCGAGTACCATTTTCCTGCGAGTTGTGCGCGTGATTACAAGTGCCACACGCTGTTATGAGTTGTTTTGGATTCGATACATTCTCCAATATAGTACCTGAATTTTAGTGTTTAGAGGGATCGCTGTCAAGCATGCAATTAGCTGATATCGTTTTGGATTCGTAGCTGTTTATGGGGACCTCAATGACTATCTTACTTAAACTGTGGCTCTAGCAATTGTTAATAGGATCCATTCATTGGCTTCGGCACTACGTCGTTGCTTTATTCACAGCTTCCAGTCTTCCAGTATAGAGTATGGACTCAATCTTTGGTGCATGCTTCTGCTTGCTATTTTATTCCGGTGAAAGTGACACATGACAGGGATTGATTATTTATTTGGCTTCAGCTTCTTCATGTGGTCGGATTCGTGTACTTTACCATTATGCATTCAAGTGACAGTTGGGTGTTGTACTTCATGGAATGGAAGACTATTCCGAGTACTGTTTAGCAATGACCCATATCTTGGTTCTTCTTCTACGGTCAACTGGATGTCACAAAAACTATCTTTAATCTTAGCGTGGGCATTTTATAATTCTGGCTTCTCTATGGCTCAAAATGTACCTTGTTATGTGACTTGTCTCTTTCGTCAGGCTGCTGAGTCAAGATATAGGAATTGATGGATCTGTCCACAACCTCTGTTATGGCGGCTAAGGCCTACTCGTACAAAGCAGAGTCACTGGTTAAGGAATACCTTCTTGCAGATGCATATGTTTCGTACACTGCTATGCTTGGTGGGATCCTGATGTGCAAGATGGTATTATTTTGCCCCCCTCTTATTTGTTGACATTTATGATCATGTCACCAGTGAATTTAGTGATGCTCACATGATTCATGTATTTAGATGGAAGAAACAAATAGATGTTAGTTTTATTGCATTTTTGCTTAACTTCACTATGTGAAAATTATGGACTACCGAACACCATTTGTACTATATATGGCTGTTAGTATAAGCAGGTTTCTGTAAAGAACTAATGTAGGATATGCAAATTCTCAGTTTAGCCTGAGATCTAATTAGGAATATGTCGATGGCTACCCACCACATCCGATCCTAAGCCGCGGATGCATCTGAAATCGGTTGAAGTAATGTAAGGTTTAAACTCACATACAAGCTGTGATGAATTTTCAGATTAGAGTCATGCAATAGATTTAACAGTTTGTTTTGGCTTGTAACGTTTTTGTTTTTGTTTAGTATGAGCAGTTAAATTCGGATACTCAATACAAGATTTTCAAAACTAAGCATGTTACGGTTTAGCAAACAAAAATTAACCTAATCCTATCAATATATTAACCATTTTTAATCAATATTTGGCTACCATGGGAAACAGAAGTTGAATCACAATGTATATTTGTTTTTAATCTGTATTATACAGGTTGGCCTCAGTGTATTACCATATATGTTTAGTACCGCAATAATTTCCTATTATTTGCCCTTTGTGTGTGTCTGTGTATGCCAGGATCCCTTACAATACCTTGTGTACCATTTGTATCCTTTAGGCAATAGTGGTATGTATATGTAGTAAGTTATTAACTATTCTGCGAGAATGGCGTTTTGGCTTTCGGCCTCCAAGGAGGCCGATTTAAAAAAAATCAAAAAATTACGTATGTGCGACGTATGTGCGTAAATTTTTTTTGTACAAGTAAACAAGGATGTGAGACGTATGTGCGTAAAATTTCAGGATGAAATACGTTGAAAAGCGACCTGTACAAAAAAGACAAATTCATGGTCTGAGAAGATGAATAGTACCATGTTTAAAAAGCCCCAGATTTGTCTATTTTGCACAGCCCTCATTTCAACGTATTTCATCCTGAAAATTTACACACTTGTGCACTATGCCTTCATCTATCTCTGTATTGTTTTCAAAAAATTTTGAAATGTAAAAATATGAATTTTCATGATTTTTGAATTTTGCATTTGGAGGCCTCCATGGAGCTTGGCCTCCAAAAGCAATTTTCACTATTCTGCGATGTAACAAAGTAGATAGCAGCATGCAGATGATAATCATCACTTCTAGCATTGTTTTCAGAGTTTGACTTTTCAAAACCCTTTGCACTATCCACACTGCAACCTATGATTTTCTCTTGTTTTATTTTACATTTATGTTAACCCTGAAATTCTTGCATGGAACAAGTTATGATTGATCTCTATGTACCAGAACTCTAGCTACTTTCTTGGCTACAAATTTCCTTTTGGTTTGCAGATCTATGACATCACACACTTAGTCAGTTCATTCTTCTACAAGTGTTATGCTTCTCTTACAAAAGCCCAAAAGCTTGAGTGGAACAACAGGTGAAGCCATCTGTCTGCAAAATTTATGTCCAATTTCACCATGTGCTTATTGACATATCTACTCACGACCGATCTTTCACCTATTCTAGGGGCATCTCCACTGTCCATGCAATTTTCATCACATTCATGTCAGTGTACCTAGTATTCTTTTCCGACCTATACTCTGATAAGCTGGATGGACCAGTAACTTTCCGGAGTTCAAACCTCTCTAATATTACACTAGCGGTAAAGTACTATTTTGTTCCCATTCAAGAAATGACTATGTTGGCATGCATTGTCTATTTGCCTCATATCGGCTTAATTTCATTTGTCCAGGTATCTGTTGGGTACTTCATCACTGACATTGCAATGATATTTTGGGTTTATCCTTCTCTAGGTGGAATGGAGTATGTAAGTGCCCTTATGTGATATTTCTGGGTTGCATCCTTGACACACGTGTTAATATTCATTGTATTTGTTCAATTATCATTGCTGCATTTTTTGTATGTATTATTCATTACGGGTTGATCATTGCCAGGTTCTTCATCACTTCCTATCACTTGTTTCCATAGTCTATTCTGTGAATTCTGGGGAAGGCCAGTTGTATACATACATGGTTCTCATCTCTGAAGGAACCACACCTGGAATCAACCTCCGCTGGTATTTGATTTGATTCAATGAATGCACAATATTTCTGGGTCATTATTGTTATTTCATTCGATCTGATCTTTCCTGTTACCTTCTGTTATGAAGGTATCTTGATACTGCTGGACTGAAAAGATCCAAGGCCTATGTTGTGAACGGTAGCTTAATGGTTGTTGCATGGCTGGTAAGTGGAAGTTTCTACAAAGTAGTTATAGAATGCACGTTATTTTTCACGCAACTGACCACAAGTTAATTAGTCCTCACTCTTCAGTATGCCTCAACGTGTGCATACATTAATGAGCATTTCAAATTGTATACCCAGATCAAAAAAATAATTTTGTTGAATTTGCTTCAAGCTAAGGTTTGTCAACTGTTTTATACACTCTATTCCACTATTCCCTTTTAAAAATTGCAGCTAGTGGAATACCTCAAGCTTTGTAATAGATGGTTTTTTGTATTATGTTTGTGTTCTGTATAACTCACATTGGACATTTGCTAACTCGGCTTGGGGAATGGGATACAGTATTAGCAATTGGTCTTGTGATTTACAGAAACTTATCGTACAAGTTGAAATATTAATGCTATTATACCCCCAGATGTTTCTGTGCCGAGGCCATGCTGTAATTTTAGTTTAACTATGCTCTCTTCAGTAGGTTATCCCTAGGTTCTTTGGTTTTGTCTTTGGTTTTTGTTTCTTGCTAGGCCCTTGTGTGTTCCTGTTTCTGATTCCATTTTTTTCTTTTGGCTTGCTTTACTTTGGTCATGCTTTACCACAATTTTCTCTCTAACATAGTCAACCATTTGTGTAATACAGGTGGCACGGATAATTCTCTTCATCTACTTGTTCTACCACATCTACTTCCACTATGATGACGTAATTCCTACTTCTGTTCCAGCACATAACTATGTGGCAAATATCACATCGATGATTCTGACACTAAGTTTGATCTGAATTATTGACAGGTGATGCAGATGCGGACCTTCAGCCGCGTTCTGATATTTGGCGTGCCCACAATACTACTCATCATGAACACGATATGGTTTGCAAAGATCTTGAGAGGCCTTAAAAAGACGCTAACCAAGAGGGAGTGAAGAGGAGAAGAATAGCAGATGCAAGCTCATGGCGGCCCATCTACAAAAACCATCATCCTGCCTTACAGTCACATAAAACTACATATACTCCCCGAGCAAAACTAGATAGTGCGACTCGCAGCACAAGCTAAAATCCCATGTACATAATCCAGAAGTATGCTTGAGCACGGCCTCAAATTTTCCACGGATATTCTCCGTCTTGTACATATACCGGTCTGGATATTGCTTAGGAAGCTTCAAACTGCATGTGCATTGGATGCTTCTAAGCCCCCCTCGACCACTGACACTGAGATAGTCGTCGGTCATCAAAAGTGACATTTGAAAGGTTGAAATCTGGCATCTGTTTTTAGTTACGACTTACGACTCTCAGGAATGTGAAAGCTGGTATTGTTCTTGACTTCTGAATCTGAATTGTAATGTTTCATTCTCTTATCATTGCAAGGAAACCCTGCTCAATCTTGGTGTGCAGCAGCAGCTCTGTAGCTGACTGTTTGTGATCACTACCATGTGTGACCCCCTTTGATCTTTTTTCTATTCATAGGGCAAAATCGTGTCAATTACAACAAGGAGCGCAAAACACAACCTATTTGGATGGCAGAAGAGCTGCTCCAGTTCTTTGTGTGATGAAGAAATGACGATTATTTCTTTACTTTTGCGATGAACAGATGATTATTCTGCATACAAAGTGCACATAATTTTCACTTTCTGCATTGCATTCAGGTGGTATAAAATTGCCTGTGGGTGTGTGTGTGTGTGTGTGTTACGTGAGGCTACGGCTAAGCAGGCCCTGAAATGAGAGGAGGAGGTCCTTGTTTTCTGCGCCGAAGATCTGGTCTGCCTTTTCGAGGGTCTCCTGCACCACCACACCAATATAGTATAAGTATACCTCAAGATCTGTATCCGAAAGAAACCACAAATACAGCTGGAAACTGAAAGTGAGGGTTACCTCTTGGGATTGCCTGTGAGCGTTGAGCTCCTTGATGTTGGCGAGGAAAGCAGCAAACTGTTCGTACGACAGACGGCTCCTGCGGATGAAGAAAAAAGGAGACAAATAAATTGATGACATGTTTTCGTACCAAGAATCCAATGTTTTGCAGGCTATGGTATACCAAAAGGAAACGAGAGCTACCTCGCTTGACGGAAGAACTCCTTGCCATCTATCCTCGTCGTGCGCCCTGAAACCAAAAACAGAAGAACAACTACGTACTTAGCGGAGAGAATGAAGAGCAATCTCCAGATGAATGAGCTAGCTCCTGTGAATGCTGATGAACTCTTGTGTCGAACAAAAAGGACTACCTGAGACTGAGTGCCCACGAGGGGGCGAGTTGGCCGCAGAGGACATCTTGCTGGAGGGGAGCCACGCCGACATCGCCATGTGGCCTTCGAGCCGCGGGGAAGTGGCGGCGCCGGCGCCGCTGCTGCCGGACGACAGCTTCGGCGACACGGCCGTGGAGTACCGTCGAGGGGAAGAGGCGCGGGACGCCAGCTTCGGGGACACGGCGGTGGAGTATCTCCGGGCGGAGGCCGCGGAGGAGGACCTCTGCTTCGGCGCCGGGTCGGCGATGAGGCGCGGGGTCATGTGCGTGATGGTGAGCTTCTGCTCGAACGGCCTTGCCACTGTCAACGTGCACACAACAGAAGCATTGTTCAGAATCCTGTAGTTGTGCTGCACTGCAGATACGTATTATTGGAATGTTGTTGATCGTGACTGAGCGCATACCTTCCTGGTTCACGCTTTCGGCTTCCGAAGATCCGTCGGCTCGGGTGGTGGATGCAGGAGCAGGATTATTGCTCGCGGACGCGTCGTCTTCGGGGTGGTCGCGAGAAGAATTAGTTAACACAGATGGAGCACAATGAGCTGCTAGAGATGAACATTGTCCAAGAGGGAGAGCAGTGATCAAAAGAATATATACCTCTCCAGGAACTTGCTTTGGCGACCGATTGCTCGCAGGTCCTGATGTCCACTGTCTCCTGACTCTGCAGAGCACGAGACACGTAATGATTCATGACTAAATACTAGCAATGCATACACTGGTCTTCGGTTACAGAGGACGGCAACAGTGGCCATTGCCCGACAGAAACAGGGGACAGAGGATCGGTTTAAACTGGAGGAGCTTACTGAAGAATTGTCGTCCCCCAGTGTCTGCATCAGGTGTCTCTTGAACGTCTCCAGCTGCAAGCGGAAACCCACCAGAAAAGTTAGTGATAGTAAACGCGAGGAGAACAGCCGTGTGATCGCAGATCACAAATGGCGTCACCTTGGAGAGGTCCCTGGCCAGCTTCCTGGACGTCTGGACGAGCGAGTCCCTCTCCTTCACCAGCTTAGCCTACACGACAAGAAGAAGAAGACCAACGACAAAATCTCAGCACCAGCTAGCAACCGGCAAAACCGAGGCGGCGAGGCGGTCGAGGTCACGTACGTTGTCATCGAGGACGGCGCGGAGGCGGGCGTCGGCGTCGCGGAGGGCCTGGTCGAGCTCCTCGGCCCTGTCGGCGAGCTCGGCGGCGAGGCGGTCCTTGTCGGCCAGCTTCTGGCGGAGGCGCGCGGCCTCGTGCTCCAGGCGGGAGGCGCGCGCGGCCACGGCCACGGCGGTGATCTTGCGGGCCACCTCCAGCTGGTCGTACGGGTCCGGCGGCAGCGCGGCCACGATGGCCTCGGACAGCCCGGCGCCCTCGGCGGGAGGTTGAGGCGCCGGCGTGGCGGCGTGGGCGCTGGGGGTCTGCGTCATCGGGCGACTGGGGTTGGAATGGAGTGCCGGATCGGACGTGGTGGTGGTGGTGAGATCCGAAGCGGGGAGGAGGAGGTTATCGGGGGGCGGGAAGGAAGGAATGTGGTGCTGCTGCTAGTGGAGGTGGCGATCGAGGAGAGGGGCGCGGCCGTCAGCTTGCGTTTGAATATATGCGTCGCGCACGTCGAGTTCCGTCTTGGCTCTTGGAAAGCGCCTGCCACGTCCCATCCGGGGAAGATACGAAAAATCCCTACGAAACAGCTACGGGAACAGGGTCGGCCCTCCGTGGTCCCAGCCTGTACTCTAGTCTGTAGACATTCTTTTTGTGTTTCAATCAGAGAGATTTATTCAACCAATGAATTCCTGGCATCATTACTAACAAGCTGGTGAGCAGGAAAGAGGGTCTCGAACCAGTTCAACTTTCGGTAATCGTCAGAGTGCATGCATGTTTTGCACAAAGATGGACCGATACATTAGCTGGTCGGTTTACATGTTGAATATCAAAAAAAAAACCGAGGAAGCTAGCTCTTCAATTTCTAGTAATACTGATGCCACCACAGACAAGCTATAATGCCGAGTCTTTCAAAAATTAACAATCTCTAGACAATCTGTTTCCATGATCACACCGAAGAATCCACGTAGCTTTGTAAATATCACCCCATCTCGCAACGCCATCGTCTCACCAATGAACGGATCAAAGACCCTGTAGACATCTTCCCGGCCGTACGTTTGGCATTTCCGCTCGTAGTCGTAGTACGATCGATGAAGGCTCGGTATGCGCTGGTGCTGAACTCCACCGGCGACCGTGGCTGCTACGATGTAGTAATTGATTTCTGCGGGAATATTTATAACTAAGGAGTAATTGAAAACTTACACAATTCAGTCGTTGTAGTATAGTGGTAAGTATTCCCGCCTGTCACGCGGGTGACCCGGGTTCGATCCCCGGCAACGGCGTGAAACTATTTTTGCGCTTTATGGCGGTTTAGTTCATTTTTGTCCGCTCGGTCTTTCTTTTTTTGCCTACTCGGTCGATGTGGGCTCATTGCTCACTGGGCCATACACCGGACCCGGGTACTCCTTATATGACTTCCTCAAAACCTGAATTTGTCCTTTTGCTATATAAAAATTTCCCCTGAAAATACTACATAAAAAACCCTTAAGAAGTACAAATTTATTTCACTAATTTTATATAATCAGTTTAATTATTTGTAAAGTCTTAGTGTGCTGTAAAATATATACTTTAGAGAAAAGTTATTGTATGTGAAAAGAAATTATACTCACATACATCAAAATAATATCCGTGCATTTGAATATGATGTTCATATATTTAAAATTATTCTCGTGAAATGTCCATATAATTCAAAGAGATGTTCGTGTTTAAAAAATAATAAAGGTTAACATGTTCCAAACAAGTGGTCATGTAAAATAGTACCCCCCTCCGATCCAAAATAAGTATCGCAACTTTGAACTAAGGTCAAGGGAGTATGTTTTAAAATGTGGGGCCTAGCAAAGGAGAAATCACCACAGCGACGTATTGCAAACATCTAGTGTGACTTTTGTTCTTTGTTAGTCAGATTTTATTAAGGCAAATCATTAGCAACACAAAAGCTACGAGAAAAAAGGATTTGCCGCACACACAAAAAAGATGAGAATATGCCAAGGAGTAGGTTCACCTGCAACCTGTCTCACGGGTGGGATCTCAATATAAACAATTAATACAAGTATGATAACCCCGCAAAAAAACACAAGTATATAAATAAAATAAAATACTTTGCAAGTGATAAGCGGACAATTGTATCCAAAAAGCCAAGCAACTTATGAACAACATGTTTTATGAATGATTCGCATGAGGTTGAACGTAAAGACCAACGGCAGCCAACAAGCAAAGCGGCATATGTGCAACATGTTTTACGAAGGATTCAGGAAGGTCTTGTGGCACTCTACATGGCTTTGAATATCTGCAAATACAACCATGAAAAGAAACATATGTGTAACCACATTAACAAATTTATATATGTACATTCATAATAATGGCGGAGATGTACGCACAAGTACACAATTGCTGGCATGGTAGTCAAGCACGAACATGATAACAAACAGGGTTATCTCTGTGTCAGAAAGGTCAAACACAATGACCCGGAGTCCTCGAAATTATCCTTAGCCAGGACATTGAAGTTAAGGAAGTACGTGCTACAACTTACCTAAAAATGTGTGTTCATTAATTTCCTGCCGCATGTCTAGTCATGATGGTCTTCTCTAAAAAGATAGTGTGAAATGGGGAGGGGTTGGGACACATGGGGCACGTGGGCCTCGGTTTCCCAACCGAATCCTCTATATACATGCAGCCTTAGGGCTGGGCATAAAACAAAAAGAAAAGAATAAAAAACCAAACCGAACCCAAAATAAATAAACTAAATTCATCGTTTTTTGAGTTAGCAACAGAAAAATTGGTTTCTAGATCTAGCTACCCGATTTAGTAAATTGGATTTGGTTTATAGCCTCGGTTAGCCGTAAAACTGAAGAATCTCGTGTGTGCCCACATGAGCGGGCTTTCAGTCTGTTGATCGTATAGGACTTGAGGCCCAATACTCCAATAGATCTAGTCCATCCCCAAATATGAATTTGACCTAGAAGTAATTAGAAAAGCTATTGTTGAAATGATCATCGAAGACGAGCATCCCTTTGCTCATACGAAAAGGTTGATTTTTCGAAAATGGTGGAAAAGACCTGTTCACGTTTCTATGTGCCCTCTAGAAGAACCACCACTAGAGATGGTGTATGCAGTTATTTTGGAGAGAAGCCAAGCACAAACTGTTTTTTCATGAAATCATGTGAAAGAGTGTGCCTCGCAACGGTTTGTTGGACTTCTCAATAACAAGATAGCTACATGGTAGTCACAACACATTTTATTGATGGTGATTGGAACTACACAAGAAGGTTATTAGTTTATTCCTAATAAAGGTCATAAGGGAGACATACCCGAAGATAAAACAAACAGATCCTCAAGTCGCTCCTCCCTCGTCCTTAAAGAAAGAAAGCTAGGGTTCCAACCTCTCGCCGGCGCCGGCGCAGGTCCGCGTCGTCTCCGGTGGCCCTAGGGCCATGGAGGTGCGATGGATCCTGGCAAGGGCCGGCGGGAGGGCTCCGTTTTTAGTCTTTTTTCCTGTCTTGTTAGGGTTTGTGTCCTGCTCAGGAAGGCGAGAAGGCGGCGACTCCCTGAAGATGGAATAAAGGTCTCCCCGCCTAGCCCCCGTTCCGGCGGTGCGTCTAGCATCATTGGTGGGCGTGTGGAGGTGTGTCTCTGGCGGATCTATCTTTGGTGGATTAGCTCGGATCTTGTCGTTGTTCGTCTACGTTCGTGTGTCGGGTTGAATCCTTCCAGCCTACGTTATTCTTCATCGGTGGCGGTTGCTATTATGGTGCGCCGGTCCTATGGGGCCTTAGCACGACGACTTCCCGACTGTCTACTACAACAAGTTGTGCCCGACCCGGCGATGGAGGGGTGATGACGGCGGCGCGTCTTTGGCTCGCTTCAGTGCTTATAGTCGTCGCTAGATGGTCTACGGACCCGGATGTAATTTTTATTTCTGGTGTTCGTTGTACTATCATGATTGAAGATGAATAGATTGGAAGTTTTTCCGCAAAAAAGGTCATAAGGGAGAATATATTGAGAAATCCTTAGAGAAAATGCTTGATGGAGTGGGGTATTGACAAGGTTATGACAATAACAATTGATAATCATAGCGCTAATGATGGTGGTCTAACTTACATCCGAAAGAAAATGAGCAAATCAAAAGAAACATAGCCAATGGTAATTCTCCAATTGAGGTGTGTTGCCCATATTATTAATTTAATTGTTTCTGCTGGTCTTAAAGACTCAGATGACTCAATTAAGCGTGTGTGTGGTTGCTACCTCTTGAGCACTGCGTTGGTTTTCCCTTGAAGAGGAAAGGGTGATACAACAAAGTAGGGTA
This sequence comes from Triticum urartu, assembly GCF_003073215.2. Taxonomy (NCBI): domain Eukaryota; kingdom Viridiplantae; phylum Streptophyta; class Magnoliopsida; order Poales; family Poaceae; genus Triticum; species Triticum urartu. Next base: position 544,468,768 of record NC_053024.1, read on the forward strand.
AGTATTTCCCTTAGTTTTTGAGAACCAAGGTATCAATCCAGTGGGAGACTACACGCAAGTCCCTCGTACTTACACAAACAAATAAGTACCTCGCAACCAACATGATAAAGGGGTTGTCAATCCCTTCACGGTCACTTACGAGAGTGAGATCTGATAGAGATAACAATAATAAGATAAATATTTTTGGTATTTTTATGATATAGATTGAAAGTAAAGATTGCAAAATAAAATAAATTGGAAACTTATATGATAAAAGATAGAACCGGAGGCCATAGGTTTCACTAGTGGCTTCTCTCAAGATAGCATAAGTATCACGGTGGGTGAACAAATTACTGTCGAACAATTGATAGAAAAGCGAATAATTATGAGAATATCTAGGCATGATCATGTATATAGGCATCACGTCCGCGACAAGTAGACCGAAACGATTCTGCATCTACTACTATTACTCCACACATCGACCGCTATCCGGCATGCATCTAGAGTATTAAGTTCATAAGAACAGAGTAACGCATTAGGCAAGATGACATGATGTAGAGGGATAAACTCAAGCAATATGATATAAACCCCATCTTTTTATCCTCGATGGCAATAATACAATACGTGCCTTGCTGCCCCTGCTATCACTGGGAAAGGACACCGTAAGATTGAACCCAAAGCTAAGAACTTCTCCCATTGCAAGAAAGATCAATTTAGTAGGCCAAATCAAACTGATAATTCGAAGAGACTTGCAAAGATAGCCAATCATACATAAAAGATTTAAGAAAAGAATCAAATATTGTTTATAGATAAACTTGATCATAAACCCACAATTCATCGGATCTCGACAAACACACCGCAAAAAAGTTACATCAAATAGATCTCCAAGAAGATCGAGGAGAACATCGTATTGAGATCCAAAGAGAGAGAAGAAGCCATCTAGCTAATAACTATGGACACGAAGGTCTGTGGTAAACTACTCACACATCATCGGAGAGGCTATGGTGTTGATGTAGAAGCCTTCCGTGATCGATTCCCCCTCTGGCGGAGTTCCGGAAAAGGCCCCAAGATGGGATCTCTTGGGTACAGAATGTTGTGGCGGTGGAAATAGGGTTCCGTGGTGCTCCTGGATGTTTTCGGGGTATATGGACATATATAGGAGGAAGAAGTAGGTCGGTGGAGCTACGAGGGGCCCATGAGGGTGGAGGGCGCGCCCAGGGGGCAGGCTCGCCTCCCTGCCTCATGGCCTCCTTGTTGATTTCTTGACGTCTACTCCAAATCCCCTGGATCACGTTTGTTCCAAAAGTAACTCTCCCGAAGGTTTCATTCCATTTGGATTCCGTTTGATATTCCTTTTCTGGAAACACTAAAATAGGCAAAAAACAGCAATTTTCACTAGGCGTTGGGTTAGTAGGTTAGTCCCAAAAATAATATAAAAGTGAATAAATAAGCCCATTAACATCCAAAACAGGTAATATAATAGAATGGAACAATAAAAAATTATAGATACGTTGGAGACGTATCAAGCATCCCCAAGCTTAATTCCTGCTCGTCCTCGAGTAGGTAAATGATAGAAACAGAATTTTTGATGTGGAATGCTACCTAGCGTAATTCTCAATGTAATTTTCTTTATTGTGACATGAATGTTCAGATCCGAAAGATTCAAGACAAAAGTTTAATATTGACATAAAAATAATAATACTTCAAGCATACTAACTAAGCAATTATGTCTTCTCAAAATAACATGGCCAAAGAAAGTTATCCCTACAAAATCATATAGTTTGGCTGTGCTCTATCTTCACCATACAAAATATTTAAATCATGCACAACCCCGATGACAAGCCAAGCAATTGTTTCAAACTTTTGATGTTCTCAAAAATTTTCAATCTTCACGCAATACATGAGCATGAGCCATGGACATAACACTATTGGTGGAATAGAATGGTGGTTGTGGAGAAGACAAAAAGGAGAAGATAGTCTCACATCAACTAGGCATATCAATGGGCTATGGAGATGCCCATCAATAGATATCAATGTGAGTGAGTAGGGATTGCCATGCAACGGACGCACTAGAGCTATAAGTGTATGAAAGCTCAACAAAACAAACTAAGTGGGTGTGCATCCAACTTGCTTGCTCACGAAGACCTAGGGCATTTTGAGGAAGCCCATCATTGGAATATACAAGCCAAGTTCTATAAAAATTCCCACTAGTATATGAAAGTGACAACATAGGAGACTCTCTATCACGAAGATCATGGTGCTACTTTGAAGCACAAGTGTGGTAAAAGGATAGTGTCCCTTCTCTCTTTTTTTCTTATTTTTTTATTTGGGCCTTTACTCCTCTTTTTTATGGCCTCCTTTTCCCCTTTTTTTGTCCGGAGTCTCATCCCGACTTGTGGGGGAATCATAGTCTCCATCATACTTTCCTCACATGGGACAATGCTCTAATAATGATGATCATCACACTTTATTTACTTACAACTCAAGAATTACAACTCAATTCTTAGAACAAAATATGACTCTATGTGAATGCCTCTGGCGGTGTACTGGGATGTGCAATGACTCATGCGTGACATGTATGAAAGAATTATAAAGGTGGCTTTGCCACAAATACGATGTCATCTACATGATCATGCACGACAATATGACAATGATGAAGCGTGTCATAATAAACGGAACGGTGGAAAGTTGCATGGCAATATATCTTGGAATGGCTATGGAAATGCAACAATAGGTAGGTATGGTGGCTGTTTTGAGGAAGGTATATGGTGGATTTATGGTACCGGCGAAAGTTGCGTGGTACTAGAGAGGCTAGCAATGGTGGAAGGGTGAGAGTGCGTATAATCCATGGACTCAACATTAGTCATAAAGAACTCACATACTTATTGCAAAAAAAAATTAATTATCGAAACAAAGTACGCGCATGCTCCTAGGGGATAGATTGGTAGGAAAAGACCATCGCTCGTCCCCGACCGCCACTCATAAGGAAGACAATCAATAAATAAATCATGCTCCGACTTCATCACATAACGGTTCACCATACGTGCATGCTACGGAAATCACAAACTTTGGCACAAGTATTTCTCAAATTCACAACTACTCAACTAGCATGACTCTAATATCAACATCTTCATATCTCAAAACAATAATCAAGTAGCAAACTTCTCATAGTATTCAATGCACTTTTTATGATAGTTTGTATTATACCCATCTTGGATGCCCATCATATTAGGACTAATTTTATAACCAAAGAAAATTACCATGCTGTTCCAAAAGACTCTCAAAATAATATGAGTGAAGCATGAGAGATCAATAATTTCTATAAAATAAAACCACCACCGTGCTCTAAAAAGATATAAGTGAAGCACTAGAGCAAAATTATCTAGATCAAAAGATATAAGTGAAGCACATAGAGTGTTCTAATAAATTCCAATTCATATGTGTCTCTCCCAAAAGGTGTGTACAACAAGGATGATTGTGGTAAACTAAAAAGAAAAGGCTCAAATCATACAAGACGCTCTAAGAAAAACACATATCATGTGATAAATAAAAATATAGCCTCAAGTAAAGTTACCGATGGAAGAAGACGAAAGAGGGGATGCCTTCGGGGGCATCCCCAAGCTTAGGATTTTGGTTGTCCTTGAATTTTACCTTGGGGTGCCTTGGGCATCCTCAAGCTTAGGCTCTTTCCACTCCTTATTCCATAATCCATCAAATCTTTATACAAAACTTGAAAACTTCACAACACAAAACTCAACAGAAATTCTCATGATCTCCGTTAGTATAAGAAAACAAATAACCACTTAATGTACTGTAATGAACTCATTCTTCATTTATATTGGTGTTAAACCTACTATATTCCAACTTCTCTATGATTCATACCCTCCGATACTAGCCATTGATGCATCAAAATAAGCAAACAACACACGAAAAACAGACCAATCTATAGTAATCTGTAGGTTTCGAATACTTCTGTAACCCCAAAAATTCTGAAATAAATTGCTGGACGTGAGGAATTTATCTATTAATCATCTGCAAAAAGAATCAACCTAATCACTGTTGGAAATATGCCCTAGAGGCAATAATAAATAAGTTATTATTATATTTCCTTGTTCATGATAATCGTTTATTATCCATGCTATAATTGTATTGATAGGAAACTCAGATACATGTGTGGATACATAGACAACACCATGTCCCTAGTAAGCCTCTAGTTGACTAGCTCGTTGATCAATAGATGGTTACGGTTTCCTGACCATGGACATTGGATGTCATTGATAACGGGATCACATCATTAGGAGAATGATGTGATGGACAAGACCCAATCCTAAGCCTAGCACAAAGATCGTGTAGTTCGTATGCTAAAGCTTTTCTAATGTCAAGTATCATTTCCTTAGACCATGAGATTATGCAACTCCCGGATACCGTAGGAATGCTTTGGGTGTATCAAACGTCACAACGTAACTGGGTGACTATAAAGGTGCACTACAGGTATCTCCGAAAGTGTCTGTTGGGTTGGCACGAATCGAGACTGGGATTTGTCACTCCGTTGTAAGCGGAGAGGTATCTCTGGGCCCACTCGGTAGGACATCATCATATGCGCAATGTGACCAAGGAGTTGATCACGGGATGATGTGTTACGGAACGAGTAAAGAGACTTGCCGGTAACGAGATTGAACAAGGTATAGGGATACCGACGATCGAATCTCGGGCAAGTACAATACCGCTAGACAAAGGGAATTGTATACGGGATTGATTAAGTCCTTGACATCGTGGTTCATCCGATGAGATCATCGTGGAACATGTGGGAGCCAACATGGGTATCCAGATCCCGCTGTTGGTTATTGACCGGAGAACGTCTCGGTCATGTCTGCATGTCTCCCGAACCCGTAGGGTCTACACACTTAAGGTTCGATGACGCTAGGGTTATAAAGGAAGTTGTATGTGGTTACCGAATGTTGTTCGGAGTCCCGGATGAGATCCCGGACGTCACGAGGAGTTCCGGAATGGTCCGGAGGTAAAGATTTATATATAGGAAGTCCTGTTTCGGCCATCGGGACAAGTTTTGGGGTCATCGGTATTGTACCGGGACCACCGGAAGGGTCCCGGGGGCCCACCGGGTGGGGCCACCTATCCCGGAGGGTCCCATGGGCTGAAGTGGGAAGGGATCCAGCCCAAAGTGGGCTGGGGCGCCACTTCCCTTATGGCCCATGCGCCTAGGGTGAAAGGGGAACCCTAAGGAAGAGTCCCAAGGAGGGAAGGCACCTCCTAGGTGCCTTGGGGGGGGGGGGGGGAAACCCCCCCTGGCCGCCCCCCCCTAGGAGATTGGATCTCCTAGGGCTGTCGCACCCCCCCTTGGGATCCCTATATATAGTGAGGGTAGGAGGGCCTCTTGAGACACCCCTTTGCCTTTGTGCAGCCCTCTCCTCTCTCCCAAGTACTTCTCCTCTCCCGCGGTGCTTGGCGAAGCCCTGCAGGATTGCCACGCTCCTCCACCACCACCACGCCGTTGTGCTGCTGCTGGATGGAGTCTTCCTCAACCTCTCCCTCTCTCCTTGCTGGATCAAGGCATGGGAGACGTCACCGGGCTGTACGTGTGTTGAACACGGAGGTGCCGTCCTTTCGGTACTAGGATCTCCGGTGATTTGAATCACGACGAGTACGACTCCATCAACCCCGTTCTCTTGAACGCTTCCGCTTAGCGATCTACAAGGGTATGTAGATGCACTCTCCTTCCCCTCGTTGCTGGTCTCTCCATAGATAGATCTTGGTGACACGTAGGAAAATTTTGAATTTCTGCTACGTTCCCCAACAGTGGCATCATGAGCTAGGTCTATGCGTAGTTTCTATGCACGAGTAGAACACAAAGTAGTTGTGGGCGTTGATTTTGTTTAATATGCTTACCGTTACTAGTCCAATCTTGATTCGGCGGCATCATGGGATGAAGCGGCCCGGACCAACCTTACACGTATGCTTAGGTGAGACCGGTTCCACCGACTGACATGCACTAGTTGCATTAGGTGGCTAGCGGGTATCTGTCTCTCCCACTTTAGTCGGATCGGATTCGATGAAAAGGGTCCTTATGAAGGGTAAATAGCAATTGGCATATCACGTTGTGGTTTTTGCGTAGGTAAGAAACGTTCTTGCTAGAAACCCATAGCAGACACGTAAAACATGCAAACAACAATTAGAGGACGTCTAACTTGTTTTTGCAGGGTATGCTATGTGATGTGATATGGCCAAAAGGATGTGATGAATGATATATGTGATGTATGATATTGATCATGTTCTTGTAATAGGAATCACGAATTGCATGTCGATGAGTATGACAACCGGCAGGAGCCATAGGAGTTGTCTTAATTTATTTACGACCTGCGTGTCAACATAAACGTCATGTAATTACTTTACTTTATTGCTAACCTTAGCTGTAGTAGTAGAAGTAATAGATGACGTGACAACTTCATGGAGACACGATGATGGAGATCATGGTGTCATGCCGGTGACAAGATGATCATGGAGCCCCAAGATGGAGATCAAAGGAGCTATATGATATTGGCCATATCATGTCACTACTATTTGATTGCATGTGATGTTTATCATGTTTATGCATCTTGTTTACTTAGAACGACGGTAGTAAATAAGATGATCCCTTGTTAAAATTTCAAGAAAGTGTTCCCCCTAACTGTGCACCGTTGCGACAGTTCGTTGTTTCGAAGCACCACGTGATGATCGGGTGTTAGATTCTTACGTTCACATACAACGGGTGTAAGACAGTTTTACACATGCAAAACACTTAGGGTTAACTTGACGAGCCTAGCATGTACAGACATGGCCTCGGAACACAGAAGACCGAAAGGTCGAGCATGAGTCGTATAGAAGATACGATCAACATGAAGATGTTCACCGACGTTGACTAGTCCGTCTCACGTGATGATCGGACACGGCCTAGTTGACTCGGATCATGTAATCACTTAGATGACTAGAGGGATGTCTATCTGAGTGGGAGTTCATAAGATGAACTTAATTATCCTGAACATAGTCAAAAAGGATTTTGCAAATTATGTCGTAGCTCGCGTTTCAGTTCTACTGTTTAGATATGTTCCTAGAGAAAAATTAGTTGAAAGTTGATAGTAGCAATTATGCGGACTAGGTCCGTAAACTGAGGATTGTCCTCATTGCTTCTTAGAAGGCTTATGTCCTTAATGCACCGCTCAGTGTGCTAAACCTCGAACGTTGTCTGTGGATGTTGCGAACATCTGACATACACGTTTTGATAACTACATGATAGTTCAGTTAAACGGTTTAGAGTTGAGGCACCAAAGACATTTTTGAAACACGAAACATATGAGATGTTTTGAGGGCTGAAATTGGAATTTCAGGCTCGTGCCCACGTCAAGAGGTATAAGACCTCCGACGATTTTCTTAACCTGCAAACTAAGGAGAAAAGCTCAATTGTTGAGCTTGTGCTCGGATTGTCTGAGTACAACAATCATTTGAATCAAGTGGGAGTTGATCTTCCAGATAAGATAGTGATGTTTCTCCGAAGTCATTACCACCAAGCTGCTAGAGCTTCGTGATGAACTATAATATATCGGGGACATGTATGATGATCCTTGAGATGTTCGTGATGTTTGACACCACAAAAGTAGAAATCAAGAAGGAGCATCAATTGTTGATGGTTGGTGAAACCACTAGTTTTCAAGAAGGGCAAGGGCACGAAGGGATACTTCATAAAACGGCAATTCAGCTGCTGCTCTAGTGAAGAAACCCAAGGTTGAACCCAAACCCGAGACTAAGTGCTTCTGTAATAAAGGGAACAGCCACTGGAGCAGAATTACCCTAGTTACTTGGTAGATTAGAAGGCTGGCAAGGTCGATAGAAGTATATTGGATATACATTATGTTAATGTGTACTTTACTAGTACTCCTAGTAGCACCAGGGTATTAGATACCGGTTCGGTTGCTAAGTGTTAGTAACTCGAAATAAAAGCTACGGAATAAACGGAGACTAGCTAAAGGTGAGCTGACGATATGTGTTGGAAGTGTTCTCAATGTTGATATGATCAAGCATCGCACGCTCCCTCTACCATCGAGATTGGTGTTTGCGTTGAGCATAGACATGATTGGATTATGTCTATCGCAATACGGTTATTCATTTAAGGAGAATAATGGTTACTCTGTTTATTTGAATAATACCTTCAATGGTCTTACACCTAAAATGAATGGTTTATTGAATCTCGATCGTAGTGATACACATGTTCATGCCAAAAGATAGTAATGATAGTACCACTTACTTGTGGCACTGCCACGTAAGTCATATCGGTATAAAACACATGAAGAAGCTCCATGTTGATGGATCTTTGGGCTCACTCGTTTTTGAAAAGTTTGGGACATGCGAACCATGTCTATTGGTATATATGCATGAAGAAACTCCATGCAAATGGACCGTTTTGTACTCGCTTGATTTTGAATCACTTGAGACATGCAAATCATACCACATGGGCAAGATGACTGAAAGCCTCGTTTTCAGTAAAATGGAACAAGAAAGCAACTTGTTGGAAGTAATACATTTTTGATGTGTGCAGTCCAATGAGTGCTGAGGCATGTAGTGGATATCGTTATGTTCTTACTTCGCAGATGATTTGAGTAGATGTTGAGTATATTTACTTGATGAATCACGAGTCTGAATTATTGAAAGGTTCAAGTAATTTCAGGGTGAAGTTGAAAGATCGTCGTGACAAGAGGATAAAATATCTATGATATGATCATAGAGATGAATATCTGAATTACGAGTTTGGCACAGAATTAAGACATTGTGGAAATTGTTTCACAACTGATGCAGCCTGGAACACCATAGTGTGATGGTGTGTCCGAACATCATAACTGCACCCTATTGGCTATGATGCATACCATGATGTCTCTTATCAAATTACCACAATAGTTTATGGGTTAGGCATTAGAGACAACCACATTCACTTTAAATAGGGCACCACGTAATTCCGATGAGATGACACCGTATGAACTATGGTTTAGAGAAACCTAAGCTGTCATTTCTTAAAAGTTTGGGACTGCGACGCTTATGTGAAAAAGTTTCAGGCTGATAAGCTCGAACCTAAAGCGGATAAATGCATCTTCATAGGACACCCGAAACAGTTGGGTATACCTCCTGTCTCAGATTCGAAAGCAATAAGGGATTGTTTCTAGAATCAGGTCCTTTCTCGAGGAAAAGTTTCTCTCGAAATAATTGAGTGGGAGGATGGTGGAGATTTGATGAGGTTATTGAACCGTTACTTCAACTAGTGTATAGCAGGGCACAAAGAGTTGTTCCTGTGGCACCTACACCAATTGAAGTGGAAGCTTATGATATTGATCATGAGACTTCAGATCAAGTCACTACCAAACATCGTAGGATGACAAGGATGCGTACTACTTCAGAGTGGTACGTAACCCTGTCTTGAAAGTCATGTTGCTAGACAACAATGAACCTACGAGCTATGGAGAAGCGATGGTGGGCCCGGATTCCGATAAATGGCTCGAGGCCATATAATCCGAGAGAGGATCCATATATGAAAAAAAGTGCAGACTTTGGAAGAACTACTTGATGGTCGTAAGGCTGTTAGGTACATATGGATTTTAAAAGGAAGACGGACAATGATGGTAAATGTCACCATTAAGAAAGCTCGACTTGTCGTTAAGATGTTTTCCGACAAGTTCAAGGAGTTGACTATGATGAGACTTTCTCACTCGTAGCGATGCTAAGAGTCTGTTGGAATTATGTTAGCGATCACTGCATTATTTATGAAATCTTGCAGATAGGATGTCAAAACATTGTTTCCTCGACGATTTTTGAGGAAAGGTTGTATGTGATACAACCGGAAGGTTTTGTCAATCCTGAAAGATGCTAATAAGTATGCAAAGCTCCAGCAATCCTTCTGAGGGCTGGAGTAAGCATCTCGGAGTTGGAATGTACGCATTGATGAGATGATCAAAGATTTTGGGTTTATATAAAGTTTATGAGAAACTTGTATTTCCAAAGAAGTGAGTGGGAGCACTATAGAATTTCTGATAAGTATATGTTGACATATTGTTGATCAGAAATGATGTAGAATTTCTAGAAAGCATGTAGGGTTATTTGGAAAGTGTTTTTCAATGGAAAGCCTGGATTAAGCTACTTGAACATTGAGCATCAAGATCTATAAGGATAGATCAAAACGCTTAATGATACTTTCAAATGAGCACATACCTTGACATGATCTTGAAGGTGTTCAAGATGGATCAGTCAAAGAAGGAGTTCTTGCCTGAGTTGTAAGGTATGAAGTTAAGACTTAAAGCTCGACCATGGCAGAATAGAGAGAAAGGACGAAGGTCGTCCCCTATGCTTAAGACATAGGCTCTACAGTATGCTATGCTGTGTACCGCACCTGAAATGTGCCTTGCCATGAGTCAGTCAAGGGGTACAAGAGTGATCCAAGAATGGATCACAAGACAGCGGTCAAAGTTATCCTTAGTAACTAGTGGACTAAGGAATTTTCTCGATTATGGAGGTGGTAAAAGAGTTCGTCATAAAGGGTTACGTCGATGCAAGCTTAACACCTATCCGGATAGCTCTGAGTAGAGATACCGGATACATATAATGGAGCAACAATTTAGAATAGCTCCAAGTAGAACAGTTATTTGGAATAGCTCCAAATAGAACGTGGTGGCTACATCTAGGAGATGACATAGAGATTTGTAAAGCACACACGGATCTGAAAGGTTCAGACCCGTTGACTAAAACCTCTCTCACAAGCAACATGATCAAACCCAGAACTCATTGAGTGCTAATCACATAGTGATGTGAACTAGATTATTGACTCTAGTAAACTCTTTGGATGTTGGCCACATGGCGATGTGACCTGTGAGTGTTAATCACATGGCGATGTGAACTAGATTATTGACTCTAGTGCAAGTGGGAGACTGTTGGAAATATGCCCTAGAGGCAATAATAAATAAGTTATTATTATATTTCCTTGTTCATGATAATCGTTTATTATCCATGCTATAATTGTATTGATAGGAAACTCAGATACATGTGTGGATACATAGACAACACCATGGACATTGGATGGACATGTGTGGATTATTGACTCTAGTAAGCCTCTAGTTGACTAGCTCGTTGATCAATAGATGGTTACGGTTTCCTGACCATGGACATTGGATGTCATTGATAACGGGATCACATCATTAGGAGAATGATGTGATGGACAAGACCCAATCCTAAGCCTAGCACAAAGATCGTGTAGTTCGTATGCTAAAGCTTTTCTAATGTCAAGTATCATTTCCTTAGACCATGAGATTATGCAACTCCCGGATACCGTAGGAATGCTTTGGGTGTATCAAACGTCACAACGTAACTGGGTGACTATAAAGGTGCACTACAGGTATCTCCGAAAGTGTCTGTTGGGTTGGCACGAATCGAGACTGGGATTTGTCACTCCGTCTAAGCGGAGAGGTATCTCTGGGCCCACTCGATAGGACATCATCATATGCGCAATGTGACCAAGGAGTTGATCACGGGATGATGTGTTACGGAACGAGTAAAGAGACTTGCCGGTAACGAGATTGAACAAGGTATAGGGATACCGACGATCGAATCTCGGGCAAGTACAATACCGCTAGACAAAGGGAATTGCATACGGGATTGATTAAGTCCTTGACATCGTGGTTCATCCGATGAGATCATCGTGGAACATGTGGGAGCCAACATGGGTATCCAGATCCCGCTGTTGGTTATTGACCGGAGAACGTCTCGGTCATGTCTGCATGTCTCCCGAACCCCGTAGGGTCTACACACTTAAGGTTCGATGACGCTAGGGTTATAAAGGAAGTTTGTATGTGGTTACCGAATGTTGTTCGGAGTCCCGGATGAGATCCCGGACATCACGAGGAGTTCCGGAATGGTCCGGAGGTAAATATTAATATATAGGAAGTCCTATTTCGGCCATCGGGACAAGTTTCGGGGTCATGCGCCTAGGGTGAAAGGGGAACCACTTCCCTTATGGCCCATGCGCCTAGGGTGAAAGGGGAACCCTAAGGAAGAGTCCCAAGGAGGGAAGGCACCTCCTAGGTGCCTTGGGGGGGGGAGGGAAACCTCCCCTGGCCGCCGCCCCCTAGGAGATTGGATCTCCTAGGGCTGGCGCACCCCCCCTTGGGATCCCTATATATAGTGAGGGTAGGAGGGCCTCTTGAGACACCCCTTTGCCTTTGTGCAGCCCTCTCCTCTCTCCCAAGTACTTCTCCTCTCCCGCGGTGCTTGGTGAAGCCCTGCAGGATTGCCACGCTCCTCCACCACCACCACGCCGTTGTGCTGCTACTGGATGGAGTCTTCCTCAACCTCTCCCTCTCTCCTTGCTGGATCAAGGCGTGGGAGACGTCACCGGGCTGTACGTGTGTTGAACGCGGAGGTGCCGTGCGTTCGGCACTTGGTCATCGGTGATTTGAATCACGACGAGTACGACTCCATCAACCCCGTTCACTTGAACGCTTCCGCTTAGCGATCTACAAGGGTATGTAGATGCACTCTCCTTCCCCTCGTTGCTAGTCTCTCCATAGATAGATCTTGGTGACACGTAGGAAAATTTTGAATTTCTGCTACGTTCCCCAACACTTTCCAGTAAAAAATGGCAGCAAATCTCGTGAGCGCTAAAGTTTCTATTTTTTTACAGCAAGATCACTAAAACTTCCCCCAGGTCTTCCCAAAGGTTCTACTTGGCACGAACACTAATTAAAAGCATAAACCCACATCTAAACAGAGGCTATATGAATTATTTATTAGTAAACAGAACCAAAAAGCAAGGAACAAAAATAAAATTGGGTTGCCTCCCAACAAGCGCTATCGTTTAACGCCCCTAGCTAGGCATTGATAATTTCAATGATGCTCACATGAAAAACAAGAATTTAAGCACAAAGAGAGCATCATGAAACACGTGAAAAATGTTGGGGAACGTAATAATTTAAAAAAAACCTACGCACACGCAAGATCATAATGATGCATAGCAACGAGAGGGGAAAGTGTCGTCCACGTACCCTCGTAGACTATAAGCGGAAGCGTTATGACAACACGGTTGATGTAGTCATACGTCTTCACGATCGATCGATCCTAGTACCGAACATACAGCACCTCTGCGATCTGCACACGTTGACGTCCCACGAACTCACGATCCAGTAGAGCTTCAAGGGAGAGTTCCGTCAGCACGGCGGCGTGATGACGGTGTTGATGAAGCTACCGACACAGGGCTTCGCCTAAGCACCACTACGATATGACCGAGGTGGATTATGGTGGAGGGGGGAACCGCACACGGCTAAAAGATCAATGATCAACTTGTGTGTCTATGGGGTTCCCCCCTCCCCGGTATATAAAGGACTGGAGGAGGGGGAGGGGGCCGGCCTCCTAGGCGCGCCCCAAGGAGAGTCCTACTCCCACCGGGAGTAGGACTCCAACCCTTCCAAGAGTAGGAGTAGGAGGGAAGGAAGGAGGAGAGAGGGGGAAGGAAAAAGGGGGGCGCTGCCCCCCCTTCCTTGTCGTATTCGGACTAGAGGGGGAGGGGGCGCGCGGCCTGCCCTGGTCGCCCCTCCTCTTCTCCACCAAGGCCCATGAGGCCCATTACACTCCCCGGGGGGTTCCGGTAACCCTCCAGTACTCTGGTATTCATCCGAACTTGCTCAGAACCCTTCCGAAGTCCAAACATAGTCATCCAATATATCGATCTTTATGTCTCAACCATTTCGAGACTCCTCGTCATGTCTGTGATCATATCCGAGACTCCGAACTACCTTCGGTACATCAAACCACATAAACTCTTAATACCGATCGTCACCGAATGTTAAGTGTGCGGACCCTACGGGTTCGAGAACTATGTAGACATGACCGAGACACATCTCCGGTCAATAATCAATAGCGGAACCTGGATGCTCATATTGGTTCCTACATATTCTACGAAGATCTTTATCGGTCAAACCGCATAACAACATACATTGTTCCCTTTGTCATCGATATTTTACTTGCCCAAGATTCGATCGTCGGTATCTCAATACCTTGCTCAATCTCGTTACTGGAAAGTCTCTTTACTTGTTCCGTAATACATCATCCCGCAACTAACTCATTAGTTGCATTTCTTGCAAGGCTTATAGTGATGTGCATTACCGAGAGGGACCAGAGATATCCCTCCGACAATCGGAGTGAAAAATCCTAATCTCGATCTATGCCAACTCAACAAGTACCATTGGAGACACCTGTAGAGCACCTTTATAATCACCCAGTTACGTTGTGACGTTTGGTAGCACACAAAGTGTTCCTCCGGTATTCAGGAGTTGCATAATCTCATAGTCATAGGAACATGTATAAGTCATGAAGAAAGCAATAACAATATACTAAACAGTCAAATGATAAGCTAACGGAATGGGTCAAGTCAATCACATCATTCTCTAATGATGTGATCCTGTTAATCAAATGACAACTCATGTCTATGGCTAGGAAACTTAACCATCTTTGATTCAACGAGCTAGTCAAGTAGAGGCATACTAGTGACGCTCTGTTTGTCTATGTATTCACACATGTACTAAGTTTCCGGTTAATACAATTCTAGCATGAATAATAAACATTTATCATGATATAAGGAAATATAAATAACAACTTTATTATTGTCTCTAGGGCATATTTCCTTCAGGCTCCCACTTGCACTAGAGTCAATAATCTAGATTACAAAGTAATGATTCTAACACCCATGGAGTCTTGGTGCTGATCATGTTTTGCTCATGAGAGAGGCTTAGTCAACGGGTCTGCAACATTCAGATCCGTATGTATCTTGCAAATCTCTATGTCTCCCTCCTTGACTTGATCGCGGATGGAATTGAAGCGTCTCTTGATGTGCTTGGTTCTCTTGTGAAATCTGGATTCCTTTGCCAAGGCAATTGCACCAGTATTGTCACAAAAGATTTTCATTGGACCCGATGCACTAGGTATGACACCTAGATCGGATATGAACTCATTCATCCAGACTCCTTCATTTGCTGCTTCCGAAGCAGCTATGTATTCCGCTTCACAGGTAGATCTCGCCACGACGCTTTGCTTAGAACTGCACCAACTGACAGCTCCACCATTTAATATAAACACGTATCCGTTTTGTGACTTAGAGTCATCCGGATCAGTGTCAAAGCTTGCATCGACGTAATCATTTACGACGAGCTCTTTGTCACCTCCATAAACGAGAAACATATCCTTAGTCCTTTTTAGGTATTTCAGGATGTTCTTGACCGTTGTCCAGTGATCCACTCCTGGATTACTTTGGTACCTCCCTGCTAAACTAATAGCAAGGCACACATCAGGTCTGGTACACAACATTGCATACATGATAGAACCTATGGCTGAAGCATAGGGAACACCTTCCATTTTCTCTCTATCTTCTGCAATGGTCGGGCATTGAGTCTTACTCAACTTCACACCTTGTAACACAGGCAAGAACCCTTTCTTTGCTTGATCCATTTTGAACTTCTTCAAAACTTTATCAAGGTATGTGCTTTGTGAAAGTCCAATTAAGCGTCTTGATCTATCTCTATAGATCTTCATGCCCAATATATAAGCAGCTTCACCGAGGTCTTTCATTGAAAAACTCTTATTCAAGTATCCTTTTATGTTGTCTAGAAATTCTATATCATTTCCAATCAACAATATGTCATCCACATATAATATTAGAAATGCTATAGAGCCCCCACTCACTTTCTTGTAAATACAGGCTTCTCCAAAAGTTTGTATAAAACCATATGCTTTGATCACACTATCAAAACGTTTATTCCAACTCCAAGAGGCTTGCACCAGTCCATAAATGGATCGCTGGAGCTTGCACACTTTGTTAGCTCCCTTTGGATCGATAAAACCTTCTTGTTGCATCATATACAACTCTTCTTCTAGAAATCCATTCAGGAATGCAGTTTTGACATCCATTTGCCAAATTTCATAATAATAAAATGCGGCAATTGCTAACATGATTTGGACAGACTTAAGCATTGCTACGGGTGAGAAAGTCTCATCGTAGTCAACTCCTTGAACTTGTCGAAAACCTTTCGCAACAAGTCGAGCTTTGTAGACAGTAACATTACCGTCAGCGTCAGTCTTCTTCTTGAAGATCCATTTATTCTCGATGGCTTGCCGATCATCGGGCAACTCAACCAAAGTCCACACTTTGTTCTCATACATGGATCCCATCTCAGATTTCATGGCCTCAAGCCACTTTGCGGAATCTGGGCTCATCATCGCTTCCTCATAGTTCATAGGTTCGTCATGGTCAAGTAAGATGGCCTCTAGAACAGGATTACCGTACCACTCTGGTGTGGATCTTACTCTGGTTGACCTACGAGTTTCGGTAGTAACTTGATCTGAAGTTACATGATCATCATCATTAGCTTCCTCACTAATTGGTGTAGGAGTCACAGGAACAGATTTCTGTGATGAACTACTTTCCAATAAGGGAGCAGGTACAGTTACCTCATCAAGTTCTACTTTTCTCCCACTCACTTCTTTCGAGAGAAACTCCTTATCTAGAAAGGATCCATTCTTAGCAACGAATGTCTTGCCTTCGGATCTGTGATAGAAGGTGTACCCAATAGTCTCCTTTGCGTATCCTATGAAGACACATTTCTTCGATTTGGCTTCAAGCTTATCAGGTTGAAGCTTTTTCACATAAGCATCGCAGCCCCAAACTTTCAGAAACGAAAACTTTGTTTTCTTGCCAAACCACAGTTCATAAGGCGTCGTCTCAATGGATTTAGATGCAATGGTGCCCTATTTAACATGAATGCAGCCGTCTCTAAAGCATAACCCCAAAACGATAGCAGTAAATTAGTAAGAGACATCATAGATCGTACCATATCTAGTAAAGTACAATTACGACGTTCGGACACACCATTACACTGTGGTGTTCCGGGTGGTGTGAGTTGCGAAACTATTTTGCAATGTTCAAATGAAGACCAAACTCGTAACTCAAATATTCTCCTCCACGATCAGATCGCATAAACTTTATTTTCTTGTTACGATGATTTTCCACTTTGAAAATCTTTGAACTTTTCAAATGTTTTAGACTTATGTTTCATCAAGTAGATATACCCATATCTGCTCAAATCATTTGTGAAGGTGAGAAAATAACGATACCCGCCGTGAGCCTCAACATTCATCGGACCACATACATCAGTATGTATGATTTCCAACAAATCTGTTGCTCGCTCCATTGTTCCGGAGAACGGCGTTTTAGTCATCTTGCCCATGAGGCATGGTTCGCAAGTACCAAGTGATTCATAATCAAGTGATTCCAAAAGTCCATCAGAATGGAGTTTCTTCATGCGCTTTACACCAATATGACCTAAACGGCAGTGTCACAAATAAGTTGCACTATCATTATCAACTCTGCATCTTTTGGCTTCAATATTATGAATATGTGTATCACTACTATCGAGATTCATAAAAAATAGACCACTCTTCAAGGGTGCATGACCATAAAAGATATTACTCATATAAATAGAACAACCATTATTCTCATATTTAAATGAATAACCGTCTCACATCAAACAAGATCCAGATATAATGTTCATGCTCAACGCTGGCACCAAATAATAATTATTCAGGTCTAAAACTAATCTCGAAGGTAGATGTAGAGGCAGCGTGCCGACCGCGATCACATCGACTTTGAACCATTTCCCACGCGCATCGTCACCTCGTCCTTAGCCAATTTTCGCTCAATCCGTAGTCCCTGTTTCGAGTTGCAGATATTAGCAACAGAACGAGTATCAAATACCCAGGTGCTACTGCGAGCATTAGTAAGGTACACATCAATAACATGTATATCACATATACCTTTGTTCATGTTGCCATCCTTCTTATCCGCCAAATACTTGGGGCACTTCCGCTTCTAGTGACTAGTCCCTTTGCAGTAGAAGCACTCAGTCTCAGGCTTAGGTCCAGACTTGGGTTTCTTCACTTGAGCAGCAACTTGCTTGTTGTTCTTCTTGAAGTTCCCCTTCTTCCCTTTACCCTTTTTCTTGAAACTGGTGGTCTTGTTGACCATCAACACTTGATGCTCCTTCTTGATTTCTACCTCCGCAGCGTTTAGCATCGCGAAGAGCTCGGGAGTTGTCTTATCCATCCCTTGCATATTATAGTTCATCATGAAGCTCTTATAGTTTGGTGGCAGTGATTGAAGAATTCTGTCAACAACACTATTATCCACAAGATTAACTCCCAGTTGAATCAAGTGATTGTTATACCCAGACATTTTGAGTATATGCTCACTGACAGAACTATTCTCCTCCATCTTGCAGCTGTAGAACTTATTGGAGACTTCATGTCTCTCAATCCGGGCATTTGCTTGAAATATTAACTTCAACTCCTAGAACATCTCATATGCTCCATGACGTTCAAAACGTCGTTGAAGTCCCGGTTCTAAGCCGTAAAGCATGGCACACTGAACTATCGAGTAGTCATCAGCTTTGCTCTGCCAGACGTTCATAACATCTGGCGTTGCTCCTGTAGCAGGTTTGGCACCTAGCGGTGCTTCCAGGACATAATTCTTCTATGCAAAAATGAGGATAATCCTCAAGTTATGGACCCAGTCCGTGTAATTGCTACCATCATCTTTCAACTTTGCTTTCTCAATGAACGCATTAAAATTCAACGGAACAACAGCACGGGTCATCTATCTACAACAACATAGACATGCAAAATACTATCAGGTACTGAGTTCATGATAAATTAAAGTTCAATTAATCAAATTACTTAAGAACTCCCACTTAGACAGACATCCCTCTAATCATCTAAGTGATCACATGATCCATATCAAATAAACCATGTCCGATCATCACGTGAGATGGAGTAGTTTTCAATGGTGAACATCACTATGTTGATCATATCTACTATATGATTCACGCTTGACCTTTCGATCTCAGTATTCCGAGGCCATATCTGCATATGCTAGGCTCGTCAAGTTTAACCCGAGTATTCTGCGTGTGCAAAACTGGCTTGCACCCGTTGTATGTGAACGTAGAGCTTATCACACCCGATCATCACGTGGTGTCTCAGCACGATGAACTTTCGCAATGGTGCATACTCAGGGAGAACACTTATACCTTGAAATTTAGTGAGAGATCATCTTATAGTGCTATCGCCGATCTAAGCAAAATAAGATGCATAAAAGATAAACATCACATGCAATCAATATAAGTGATATGATATGGCCATCATCATCTTGTGCCTTTCATCTCCATCTCCAAAGCACCGTCATGATCACCATCGTCACCGGCATGACACCTTGATCTCCATCGTAGCATCATTGTCGTCTCGCCAACTATTGCTTCTATGACTATCGCTACCGCTTAGTGATAAAGTAAAGCAATTACATGGCGATTGCATTTCATACAATAAAGTGACAACCATATGGCTCCTGCCAGTTGCCGATAACTCTGTTACAAAACATGATCATCTCGTACAATAAAATTTAGCATCATGTCTTAACCATATCACATCATAGCATGCCCTGCAAAAACAAGTTGGGCGTCCTCTACTTTGTTGTTGCAAGTTTTACGTGGCTGCTATGGCTGAGCAAGAACCGTTCTTACCTACGCATCAAAACCACAACGATATTTCGCCAAGGATGTGTTGTTTTAACCTTCACAAGGACCGGGCCGCTTCATCCAACAATATCGCCGAATCAAATTATGACATGCTGGTAAGCAGTATGACTTGTATTGCCCACAACTCACTTGTGTTCTACTCATGCATATAAAATCTACGCATGAACCTGGCTTGGATGCCACTATTGGGGAACATAGTAATTTCAAAAAAAATCTTACGCACACGCAAGATCATGGTGATGCATAGCAACGAGAGGGGAGAGTGTCGTCCACGTACCCTCGTAGACCGTAAGCAGCAGCGTTATGACAACACGGTTGATGTAGTCGTACGTCTTCACAATCAACCGATCCTAGTACCGAACGTACGGCACCTCCGCGATCT
Organism: Triticum urartu; assembly: GCF_003073215.2. Lineage (NCBI taxonomy): Eukaryota > Viridiplantae > Streptophyta > Magnoliopsida > Poales > Poaceae > Triticum > Triticum urartu. The sequence goes on from NC_053024.1 coordinate 544,488,781, forward strand.
GCACACGTTCAGCTCGGTGACGTCCCATCAACTCATGATCCAGTAGAGCTTCGAGGGAGAGTTCTGTCAGCACGACGGCGTGATGACGGTGTTGATGAAGCTACCGACGTAGGGCTTCGCCTAAGCACCGCTACGATATGACCGAGGTGGATTATTGTGGAGGGGGGCACCGCACATGGCTAAAAGATCAATGATCAACTTGTGTGTCTATGGGGCGCCCCCCTCCCGGCATATAAAGAAGTGGAGGAGGGGGAGGGGGCCGACTTCCTAGGCGTGCCCCAAGGGGAGTCCTACTCCCATCGGGAGTAGGACTCCAACCCTTCCAAGAGTAGGAGTAGGAGGGAAGGAAGGAGGAGACAGGGGGAGGAAAAAGGGGGGGCGTCGCCCCCCTTCCTTGTCCAATTCGGACTAGAGGGGGAGGGGGTGCGCGGCCTGCCCTGGCCGCCCCTCCTCTTCTCCACCAAGGCCCATGAGGCCCATTACACTCCCCGGGGGTTCCGGTAACCCACAGGTACTCCGATATTCATCTGAACTTGCCTGAAACCCTTCTGAAGTCCAAACATAGTCATCCAATATATCGATCTTTATGTCTTAACCATCTCGAGACTCCTCGTCATGTCCGTGATCATATCCGGGACTCCGAACTACCTTCGGTACATCAAAACACATAAACTCTTAATACCGATCGTCACCGAACGTTAAGCGTGCGGACCCTACGGGTTCGAGAACTATGTAGACATGACCGAGACACGTCTCCGGTCAATAACCAATAGCAGAACTGGGATGCTCATATTGGTTCCTACATATTCTACGAAGATCTTTATCAGTCAAACCGCATAACAACATACATTGTTCCCTTTGTCATCGATATTTTACTTGCCCAAGATTCGATCGTCGGTATCTCAATACCTAGCTCAATCTCGTTACTGGCAAGTCTCTTTACTCGTTCCATAATACATCATCCCGCAACTAACTCATTAGTTGCATTGCTTGCAAGGCTTATAGTGATGTGCATTACCGAGAGGGCCTAGAGATATCTCTCCGACAATCGGAGTGACAAATCCTAATCTCGATCTATGCCAACTCAACAAGTACCATCGGAGACACCTGTAGAGCACCTTTATAATCACCCAGTTACGTTGTGACGTTTGGTAGCACACAAAGTGTTCCTTCAGTATTCGGGAGTTGCATAATCTCATAGTCATAGGAACATGTATAAGTCATGAAAAAAGCAATATCAATACATTAAATGATCAAATGCTAAGCTAACAGAATGGGTCAAGTCAATCACACCATTCTCTAATGATGTGATCCCGTTAATCAAATGACAACTCATGTCTATGGCTACGAAACTTAACCATCTTTGATTCAACGAGCTAGTCAAGTAGAGGCATACTAGTGACGCTCTGTTTGTCTATGTATTCACACATGTACTAAGTTTCCGGGTAATACAATTCTAGCATGAATAATAAACATTTATCATGATATAAGGAAATATAAATAACAACTTTATTATTGTCTCTAGGGCATATTTCCTTCAACAAACACATCTAACTCTAACATACTTCCTATGCATAGGCATCTTATAGGCAAACAAATTATCAAGGCAAGCAAAAACTAGCATATGCAAGGAAGCGGAACGAAACAATATCAATCTCAACATAACGAGAGGCAATCTAGTAACATGAAATTTTCTACAACCATATTTTCCTCTCTCATAATAATTACATGTAGGATAATAAGCGAATTCAACAATATAGCTATCACAAAACATATTCTTAACAAGATCCACATGTATGCAAAGTTGACACTCTTCCAAAATAGTGGGATTAACATTAATTAAAGTCATGACCTCTCCAAACCCACTTTTATTTAAAACTTCATAAGATTGAACATTCTCCAAATTCGGTCTACCCCGACCTCTCTTGACATTCTCCATTGAAGGAAATATACCCTCGAGGCAATAATAAAGTTGTTATTTATATTTCCTTATATCATGATAAATGTTTATTATTCATGCTAGAATTTTATTAACCGGAAACTTAGTACATGTGTCAATACATACACAAACAGAGTGTCACTAGTATGCCTCTACTTGACTAGCTCGTTGAATCAAAGATGGTTAAGTTTCCTAGCCATAGACATGAGTTGTCATTTGATTAACGGGATCACATCATTAGAGAATGATGTGATTGACTTGACCCATTCCGTTAGCTTAGCATTCGATCGTTTAGTATATTGCTATTGCTTTATTCATAACTTATACATGTTCCTATGACTATGAGATTATGCAACTCCCGATTACCGGAGGAACACTTTGTGTGCTACCAAACATCACAACGTAACTGGGTGATTATAAAGGTGCCCTACAGGTGTCTCCGATGGTACTTGTTGAGTTGGCATAGATCAAGATTAGGATTTGTCACTCCGATTGTCGGAGAGGTATCTCTGGGCCCTCTCGGTGATGCACATCAGTATAAGCCTTGCAAGCAATGCAACTAATGAGTTAGTTGCGGGATAGTGCATTAAGGAACGAGTAAAGAGACTTTCTGGTAACGAGATTAAACTAGGTATTGAGATACCGACGATTGAATCTTGGGCAAGTAACATACGATGACAAAGGGAACGACGTATGTTGTTATGCGGTTTGACCGATAAAGATCTTTGTAGAATATGTAGGAGCCAATATGAACATCCAGGTTCCGCTATTGGTTATTGACCGGAGACGTGTCTCGGTCATGTCTACATAGTTATCGAACCCGTAGGGTCCGCACACTTAACGTTCGGTGATGATCGGTATTATGAATTTATGTGATTTGATGTACCAAAGGTAGTTCGGAGTCCCACATGAGATCGGGACATGGCGAGGAGTCTCTAAATGGCCGAGACGTAAAGATTGATATATTGGACGACTATATTCAGACATCGGAAAGGTTCCGAGTGATTTGGGTATTTTTCGGAGTACCGGGGAGTTACGGGAATACGGGGAAGAAGTATTGGGCCTCATGGGCCAAGTGGTGGAAGAGAGGAGGCAGGGCGCGTGCCCCCCTAGCCCAAACCGAATTGGACTAGGGGGGCCGGGCCGCCTTTCCTCCTTTCCTCCCTCTCCTTCCTTCTCCCCTTCCCCCTTCCTTTCCTCCTCCTAGTAGGAGTAGGAAAGGGGAGTCCTACTCCTACTAAGAGGAGGACTCCTCCTCCTGGCATGCCCTACAGGGGCCGGCCGGCCTCCCCCCTTTCTCCTTTATAAACGGGGGCAGGGGGCACCCTAGAACACACAAGTTGATTGTTCCAAGCCTTGTGCGGTGCCCCCCTCCACCATAATCCACCTCGATCATATCGTAGCGGTGCTTAGGCGAAGCCCTGCGTCGGTAGCAACATCATCACCGTCATCACGCCGTCGTGCTGACGGAACTCTCCCGTGAAGCTCTGCTGGATCGGAGTTCATGGGACATCATCGAGTTGAACGTGTGCTGAACTCAGAGGTGCCGTGCGTTCGGTACTTGGATCGGTCGGATCGTGAAGACGTTCGACTACATCAACCGCGTTCTCATAACGCTTCCACTTATGGTCTACGAGGGTACATGGATGATACTCTTCCCTCTCGTTGCTATGCATCACCATGATATTGCGTGTGTGTAGGATTTTTTTTTAAATTACTACGTTCCCCAATAGTGGTATCAGAGCCAGGTTTATGCGTAGATGTTATATGCATGAGTAGAACACAAAGGAGTTGTGGGCGTGGGTATATACATATTGCTTGCCATCACTAGTTGATTCTTGATTCAGCGACATTGTTGGATGAAGCGGCCCGGACCGACATTACGCGTACGCTTACGAGACTGGTTCTACCGACGTGCTTCGCACACATGTGGCTAGTGGGTGTCTCTTTCTCCAGCTTTAGTTGAATCAGATTCAATGAACAAGATTCTTTCTGAAGATCAAAAAGCAATCACTATAACGCGTTGTGGTTTTTAATGCGTAGGTAAGAAACGGTTCTTGCTCAGCCCATAGCAGCCATGTAAAACTTGCAACAACAAAGTAGAGGACGTCTAACTTGTTTTTGCAGGGCATGTTGTGATATGATATGGTCAAGACGTGATGATATATAAATTGTTGTATGAGATGATCATGTTTTGTTAAAGTTATCGGCAACTGGCAGAAGCCTTATGGTTGTCTCTTTATTGCATAAGATGCAAGTGCCATGTAATTGCTTTACTTTATCGCTATGCGATAGCAATAGTTGCAAAAGAAATAGTTGGCGAGACGACCATATGACGACACATTGATAGAGATCAAGATGATGGAGATCATGGTGTCATGCCGGTGACGATAGAGATCATGACGATACTTTGGAGATGGAGATCAAAGGTGCAAGATGATCATGGCCATATCATGTCACATACTTTGATTGCATGTGATGTTTATCCTTTATGCATCTTATTTTGCTTAGTTCGACGGTAGCATTATAAGATGATCTCTCACTAAATTTCAAATTACAAGTGTTCTCCCTGAGTATGCACCGTTGCCAAAGTTCGTCGTGCCGAGACACCACGTGATGATCGGGTGTGATAAGCTCTACGTTCATATACAACGGGTGCAAGCTAGTTTTGCGCACGCAGAAATACTCGGGTTAAACTTGACGAGCCTAGGATATGTAGATATGGCCTCGAAACACTGGAGACCGAAAGGTCGAGCGTGAATCATATAGTAGATATGATCAACATAGTGATGTTCACCATTGAAAACTAATCCATCTCACGTGATGATCGGACATGGTTTAGTTGATTTGGATCACGTGATCATTTATATGACTAGATGGATGTCTATGTAAGTGGGAGTTCTTAAGTAATATGATTAATTGAACTTTAATTTATCATGAACTTAGTCCTGATAGTATTTGCATAACTATGTTGTAGATCAATAGCTCGCGATGTAGCTCCCTGTTTATTTTGATATGTTCCTAGAGAAAAACTAAGTTGAAAGATGTTAGTAGCAATGATGCGGATTGGATCCGTGATCCGAGGATTATCCTCATTGCTGCACAGAAGAATTATGTCCTTGATGCACCGCTAGGTGACAGACCGATTGCAGGAGCAGATGCAAACGTTATGAACGTTTGGCGAGCTCAATATGATGACTACTTGATAGTTTAGTGCACCATGCTTTACGGCTTAGAATCGGGGCTTCAAAGACGATTTTAACGCCACGGAGTATATGAGATGTTCCAAGAGTTGAAATTAGTATTTCAGACTCATGCCCATGTCAAAAGGTATGAGACCTTTGACAAGCACTTTGCCTACAAGATGGAGGAGAATAGCTCAGCTAGTGAGCATGTGCTCAGAATGTCTGAGTACTACAATCACTTGAATCAAGTGGGAGTTAATCTTCCAGATAATATAGTGATTGACAGAGTTCTCTAGTCACTATCACCAAGTTACTGGAACTTCGTGATAAACTATATTATGCAAGGGATAACAGAAATGATTCCTAAGCTCGTCGTGATGTTGAAATCGACGAAGGTAGAAATCAAGAAAAGCATCAAGTGTTGATGGTTGACAAGACCACTAGTTTCAAGAAAAGGGCAAAGGTAAGAAGGGGAACTTCAAGAAGAACGGAAAGCAAGTTGCTGCTCAAGTGAAGAAGCCCAAGTTTAGACTTAAGCCTGAGACTAAGTGCTTCTACTGCAAAGGGACTGGTCACTGGAAGCAGAACTGCCCCAAGTATTTGGCGGATAAGAAGGATGGCAAAGTGAATAAAGGTATATTTGATATACATGTTATTGTTGTGTACTTTACTAGTGTTTATAGCAACCCCTCAGTATTTGATACTAGTTTAGTTGCTGAGATTAGTAACTCGAAACAGGAGTTGCAGAATGAACAGAGACTAGTTAAGGGTGAAGTGACGATGTGTGTTGGAAGTGGTTCCAAGATTGATATGATCATCATCGCACACTCCCTATACTTTTGGGATTAGTGTTGAACCTAAATAAATGTTATTTGGTGTTTGCGTTAAGCATGAATATGATTTGATCATGTTTATTGCAATATGGTTATTCATTTAAAGTCAGAGAATAATTGTTGTTCTGTTTACATGAATAAAACCTTCGATGGTCTTACACCCAAGGTGAATGGTTTATTGAATCTCGATTGTAGTGATACACATATTCATAATATTGAAGCCAAAAGATGCAAAGTTAATAATGATAGTGCAACTTATTTGTGGCACTACCGTTTAGGTCATATTGGTGTAAAGCGCATGAAGAAAATCCATGTTGATGGGCTTTTGGAATCACTTGATTATGACTCAGTTGATGCTTGTGAACCATGCCACATGGGCAAGATGACTAAGACTCCATTCTCCGGAACAATGGAGTGAGCAACATACTTGTTGGAAATAATACATACTGATGTATGCAGTCCGATGAGTGTTGAGGCTCGCGGCAGGTATCGTTATTTTCTGACCTTCACGGATGATTTGATTAAGATATGGGTATATCTTCTTGCTGAAACATAAATCTAAAATATTTGAAAAGCTCAAATAATTTCAGAGTGAAGTGGAAAATCATCGTAACAAGAAAAATAAAGTTTCTACGATCTGATCGTGGAGGAGAATATTTGAGTTACGAGTTTGGTCTTCATTTGAAACAATGCGGAATAGTTTCGCAACTCACACCACCTGGAACACCACAGCGTAATGGTGTGTTCGAACATCATAACTGTACTTTATTAGATATGGTGCAATCTATGATGTCTCTTACCGATTTACCACTATCGTTTTGGGGTTATGCATTAGAGACAACTGCATTCATGTTAAATAGGGCACCATCTAAATCCGTTGAGATGGCACCATATGAACTATGGTTTGGCTCGAAACCTAAATTGTCGTTTCTTAAAGTTTGGGGTTGTGATGCTTATGTGAAAAAAAATCAGCCTGATAAACTCAAACCCATATTGGAAAAGTGCGTCTTCATAGGATACCCAAAAGAAACTGTTGGGTACACCTTCTATCACAGATCCGAAGGCAAGATATTCGTTGCTAAGAATGGATCCTTTCTAGAGAAGGAGTTTCTCTCGAAAGAAGTGAGTTGGAGGAAAGTAGAACTTGACGAGGTAATTGTACCTTCTCCCTTATTGGAAAGTAGTTCATCACTGAAATCAGTTCTGGTGATTCCTACAGCAGTAAGAGAGGAAGTTAATGATGACGATGATCATGAAACTTCTGATCAAGTTACTACCGAACCTCGTAGGTCAACCAGAGTAAGTGATACGTCTCCGTCGTATCTAATTTTCCAAACACTTTTGCCCTTGTTTTGGACTCTAACTTGCATGATTTGAATGGAACTAACCCGGACTGACACTGTTTTCAGCAGAATTGCCATGGTGTTATTTTTGTGCAGAAATAAAAGTTCTTGGAATGACCTGAAAATCAACATAGAATTATTTTGGAATATATAAAAAATACTGGAAGAAAGATCCACGCCAGGGGGGCCATACCCTGTCCACGAGGGTGGGGGGCGCGCCCCCTGCCACATGGCCCCCCTGGAGCTCCACCGACCTCAACTCGAACTCCATATATTCGTGTTCGGGGAGAAAAAAATCAGAGAGAAGGATTCATCGCGTTTTATGATACGGAGCCGCCGCCAAGCCCTAAACTCTCTCGGGAGGGTTGATCTGGAGTTCGTTCGGGGCTCCAGAGAGGGGAATCCGTTGCCATCATCATCATCAACCTTCCTCCATCACCAATTCATGATGCTCACCACCACGCGTGAGTAATTCCATCGCAGGCTTGCTGGACGGTGATGGGTTGGATGAGATTTATCATGTAATCGAGTTAGTTTTGTTAGGGTTTGATCCCTAGTATCCACTATGTTCTGAGATTGATGTTGCTATGACTTTGCTATGCTTAATGCTTGTCACTAGGGCCCAAGTGCCATGATTTCAGATCTGAACCTATTATGTTTTCATCAATATATGAGAGTTCTTGATCCTATCTTGCAAGTCTATAGTCACCTACTATGTGTTATGATCCGTCAACCCCGAAGTGACAACAGTCGGGACCACTCCCGGTGATGATCGTAGTTTGAGGAGTTCATGTATTCACTATGTGTTAATGCTTTGGTCCAGTACTCTATTAAAAGGAGGCCTTAATATCCCTTAGTTTCCAATAGGACCCCGCTACCACGGGAGGGTAGGACAAAATATGCCATGCAAGTTCTTTTCCATAAGCACGTATGACTATATTCGGAATACATGCCTACATTACATTGATGAACTGGAGCTAGTTCTGTGTCACCCTAGGTTATGACTGTTACATGATCGATCGCATCCGGCATAATTCTCTATCACCGAACCATTGCCTACGAGCTTTCCATATATTGTTCTTTGCTTATTTACTTTTCCGTTGCTGCTGTTACAATCACTATAAAACCAAAACTACTACCGTTACTTTTACCACTGTTACCACTACTATCATATTACTTTGCTACTAAATACCTTGCTGCAGATATTAAGTTTCCAGGTGTAGTTGAATTGACAACTCATCTGCTAATACTTGGAATATTCTTTGGCTCCCCTTGTGTCGAATCAATAAATTTGGGTTGAATACTCTACCCTTGAAAACTGTTGCGATCGCCTATACTTGTGGGTTATCAAGACTATTTTCTGGCACCCTTGCCGGGGAGCATAGCTCTATTCTTTGAGTCACTTGGGATTTATATCTGTTGGTCACTATGAAGAACTTGAAAGACGCGAAAACAAAAATTTATCCCTCAACTACGAGGGGAGGTAAGGAACTGCCATCTAGCTCTGCACTTGATTCACCTTCTGTTTTGAGTAAGCTTGCGACACCTAAACCTGCTTCTGCTATTAATTCTGATATGTCGCATGTTATTGATGATGCCACTTCTGCTATGCATGATACTTATGACGAAACTACTTCTATGCTTGATACTACTGTGCCACTTGGTAAATTTCTTGATGAGCAACTTGCTAGGGCTAGAGAGAATTAAATTATTGAAACTGCTAATATTGATGAAAGTGATGATGAAGATTCCTCCCCTAGATATGAATTACCTGTTGTTCCTGAGGGTTATGTTATGGATGAAGAAACTGCTAGAGACTTTCTTGCTTGTAATGATAGGAGTGATCTTAAGAAATTATTAGCTAAGCTGAAACAAAAACTCTGAATGCTAGAATGAAATATGATCCTGCTTATGCTACTTCACCTATCTTTGTTACTGATAAGGATTATGAATTCTCTGTCGCCCCTGATATTACTTTGGTTGAATCTGATCCTTTCTATGGCTATGAATCTGAAACTGTTGTGGCACATTTTACTAAATTAAATGATATAGCCACCCTGTTCACTAATGATGAGAAAACTCGCTACTATTATATCCTTAAGATATTTCCGTTCTCATTAAAGGGTGATGCTAAGATATGGTTTAATTTTCTTGATCCTGGTTGTGTGCGTAGACCCCAGGATATGATTTATTACTTCTCTACTAAATATTTCCCTGCTCATAAGAAACAAGCTGCTTTAAGGGAAATATATAATTCTGTGCAAATTGAAGAAGAGAGTCTCCCACAAGCTTGGGGGAGGCTTCTCCAATTACTTAATGCTTTGCCCGATCATCTTGATAGTTGTGCTGGTTGTGTTTTCAAGGAAAGAACACCAGATGAAGCTGAAATTTTATTGAATAATATGTTGACCAATGAAAATAATTGGACACTTCCTGAGCCAACTCCTAAGCCAACTCTGAAGAAAAGGGGTATTCTATTTCTAAGTCCTGAAGATATGCAAGAGGCAAAGAAATATATGAAAGAAAAAGGTATTAAAGCTGAAGATATTAAGAATTTACCTCCTATTGAAGAAATACATGGTCTTAGTTCATCCCATATTGAAGAAACACACGGTCTCGATAACCCGACACGGGTAGTAAAGGTAAATTCTCTCTATAGATATGATAAAGCTGAAATACCTCCTACTAAGTTTGCTAGCCAATGCTTGGATGAATTTGATAACTTTATGGTTAAGCAAGAAGATTTTAATGCTTATTTTGGTAGATAATTGAAACATAATGCTTATATGATTGAACACTTGAGTGATTATATGGCTAATGTTAAAGGTGAACTTAAACTTATTAGTAAACATTCTTGTATGGTTACCACTCAAGTAGAACAAGTACTTAAAGCTCAGAATGATTTGCTCAATGAATTAAATAATAAGAATGATAATGCTGTTAGAGTTATTACTAGAGTTGGTAAAATGACTCAGGAACCTTTGTATCCTGAGGGCCATCCTAAGATAATTGAGCAAGATTCTCAGAGAAATGATGTAGATGCACCTAGTCCTTCTAAGAGGAAGAAAAAGAAAAATGATAGGACTTTGCATGCTTCTAGTGAACCTGTTGTAGACACACCTGAGAATCCTAATGATATTTCTATTTTTGATGCTGAAACACAATCTGGTAATGAACATGAACCTAGTGATAATGTTAATGATGATGTTCATGTTGATGTGCAACCTAGCAATGATAATGATGTAGAAACTGAACCTGCTATTGATCTTGATAACCCACAATCAAAGAATCAATGTTATGATAAGACAGACTTTGTTGCTAGGAAGCACGGTAAGGAAAGAGAACCATGGGTTCAGAAACCCATGCCTTTTCCTCCCAAACCATCCAAGAAAAAGGATGATGAGGATTTTGAGCGCTTTGCTGAAATGATTAGACCTATCTTTTTGCGTATGTGTTTGACTGATATGCTTAAAATGAATCCTTATGCTAAGTACATGAAAGATATTTTTACTAATAAAAGAAAGGTACCGGAAGCTGAAATTTCCACCATGCTTGCTAATTATACTTTTAAGGGTGGAATACCTAAGAAACTAGGAGATCCCGGAGTACCAACTATACCATGCTCCATTAAAAGAAACTATGTTAAAACTGCTTTATGTGATCTTGGAGCTTGTGTTAGTGTTATGCCTCTCTCTTTATATCGTAGACTTGATTTGAATAAGTTGACACCTACTGAAATATCTTTGCAAATGGCTGATAAATCAACTGCTATACATGTCGGTATTTGTGAGGATGTGCCTATTGTGGTTGCAAACGTTACTATTTTAACGGACTTTGTTATTCTTGATATTCCCGAGGACTATAGTATGTCTATTATTCTTGGAAGACCCTTTTTGAATACTGCAGGGGCTGTTATTGATTGCACCAAAGGCAATGTCACTTTTCATGTTAATGGTAATGAGCATGCGGTACACTTTCCAAGGAAACAACCTCAAGTCCACAGTATCAATTCTATTGGAAAAATTTCAACTATTACTATTGGAGGTTTTGAATTTCCTCTTCCTACTGTCAAGAAGAAATATGATATTCTTATTATTGGGGACATGCATATCCCCGTTGAGGTAACCTAGTGTCATTCGAAAATTCCCCGGTTCCATGTTATTCGGAATGAGTTTGTTAACAAGACCTGATCAACCTTGTTAGTGGATTCCTTTTGATGAGCATGAGATGGATGAATTTAGAAAACACAACTCTCTGTACCCTATTTTTACTTTCTATTATTTATATTAAATAAAGCAAAATAGTATTTTTTTTCTGTCTCTTTTCTGAATTATCCATGCAATAAAAAATACCCCGAAAATAAAAGTTCTCCAAATGCCCTGAAATTTAAATATGATTTTTTTCTGGAATATTTGAGAATATGTGGCACTGAGAACACACCAGGGGGAGCAAGCACCTGGCCACGAGGGTGGAGGGCACGCCCCCTGCCTCATGGGCCCATGGTGGCTCCCCTCCACTTATTCTACCTACCACATACTCCTTCTTCCTCCCAAAAACATCACTAGCCAGCTCAAACCCGAGTCCAAGCTCATCTTGCTGCCATTTTCGATCTCCTTGCTCAAAGCTCCATTCATAAAACTGCTTTGGGGGATTGTTCTTTGGTATGTGACTCCTCCAATGGTCCAATTAGTTTTTTTCTAGTGCTTTATTCATTGCATATTTTGCTGCTTAGGTGACCCTGTTCTTGAGCTTGCATGTCAAATTTATGTGGTCAAAAATAGTTTTGATGCATGATATTGTCTCTAGGCACTTGTAGGAGTAGTTGCTATCAATTTTGTTGAGTTTGGTTCACTTTTATTTTGAAGTTACTAAAAAATTTAGAAATTTTTCAAAGAAATATGTTTAGGAAAATGTAGCAAGGTGGTCCTTCAAGGAAGCAAGGACCCAGGCTCGCAATACGCGATGCCGATGATGAACCACCGAGGGAAGCTCAGGTGCGGGCTTGTGAATGGCCGTCAGAGGACTTTATGGATCGAGCAGGAATCAAAGAAGAATTTAACGCGTATGTGCGTAATGCCGATCTTGAGAGCTTCGAGGCAGATAAGTGCTGCCAATACCACTATCTCACCGATTCCTTTGTGAGGAGGTTTGAATTTTCATCATCACGCAATTCTCAAACTATCCTATTTGTTCTTTATGAAAATTCTTATACTATGGACTTAGAGGATTTTAATACTACTTGCAAACTTCCACAATGGGGCAGCACTAGTGAGCCTCGCAAATCTAAGTTTAGAGATTTTCTTGCTAGTATAACTGTGGGGGAATCTAGAGATATAACACAAGCTACAATATGGAGCATTTATTTTCCTTCTATACATTATTTTGCTCTCTTCATAGGTAGGTGCATAGATGGTAAGGATGAAGCATGTCACATGTGTGTCCCTGACCTCAATGTTCTTAGGAGTCCTGTATTAGGAGATAAACATTATAATTTGGGAGCCATTGTTGCACGTAGGTTGCATAATAATAGATTTAATGGAGATTTCTTTGGTGGAATTTATGCAACTCGTCTAGCTAATTTTCTTGATATACCCATACGTGGGTATGATATTGAGTTGCCTCCTGTTTATTTAGATTATGAGGCTATGGTTCATCATCAGTTTGTTGAGACGAACGATCAGTTTCTCCAGTACCGACTAATCTTTGACAGACGACGCACCTATCATGTCGCTCTCCCTGCTCCTACTTTCTTTGACTTTCAGGCAAAAGGGAGATATGTTATAACCAGGGAGGAGGCGACCGAGTACGAGAGGAGGGCGGAGACAGCTCGCCTCCAAGCTGTAGATCATCAGGCAATTGCCACTGCATCTCAGTACGACCCCAGCTACAACTTTGGATATCCGCCAGGCCAGCCGTGGCCATAGACCAACTTAGGCCAAAAGCCTAAGCTTGGGGGAGTACGTATTTCCCACCGACATTACATTCATGTTCACACACTCATGCTAGTTGCCGGTGCTCATACTTTTTCATTGTAATATCCATGCTAGTTTATTTTCCTTTTTATGGTTTCTTCTTGTGTGTTTGATAAACCTTAAGAAAAACCAAAAAAATAGTTGTAGCTTTTAGTTAGTTTACTTTTCATGCTGTAGTAGTAATAATTAAAAAGAAAACCCAAAAATATTTCTCGTTCTTCTTTTTCTTGTTGGGAGCTTTTCCGTGTAAATAGTTTTATTTCTTTCTTGTTCTTTGGGGGTCGAGAGGAGAAGACCATAATGAAAATGTTGAGTGGCTCTTATATGCATTATTGTTGATCTAACAAAGAGCCCATTACCTTGTCTTCTCTCTTGAATTGAATGCTTGCAGATTCCAGCTTAGTCCAATGCACATGCACTGTTATTATTATCCACACTATTCGGTGGTGTAAGTGAAAGGCAATAATGATGATTATATGATGAACTTATTGAGATGAGAAAAGCTGGTATGAACTCGACCTCTATTGTTTTGGTAAATATGATTAGTTCACCGTTCCTAATTCAGCCTATTATGAATAAACATGTTTGCAATGACAATTAGAGATTATAGTTGCTTATGCCATGCTTAATTAGCTAGGAGCTTATAATGCTTTACCTTGCGTGCCAACATGCTATTAAAATGGTTGTGATGTGGTATGATAGGGTGGTATCCCCCTTTTGAACGATTCGAGTGGCTTGACTTGGCACATGTTCACGCATGTAGTTGAAACAAAATCAACATAGCCTCTACGATATTTATGTTCATGGTGCATTATATCCTACTCATGCTTGCATTCGGTGTTGATAAATTTTAATGCATGTTCATGACTGTTGTCGCTCTCTAGCTGGTCGCTTCCCAGTCTTTTTCTAGCCTTCACTTGTACTAAGCGGGAATACTGCTTTTGCATCCAACCCCATAAACCCCAAAGGTATTCCATATGAGTCCACCATACCTACCTATATACGGTATCTACCTACCGTTCCAAGTGAACTTGTATGTGCCAAACTCTAAACCTTCAAATAAACATTCTATTTTGTATGCTCGAATAGCTCATGTATCAACTAGGGTTGTCTGTATCTTCCATGTTAGGCGGGTTATTCTCAAGAGGAGTGGACTCCGCTCCTCACTCACGAGAAAATGGCTGGTCACCGGGATACCCAGTCCCATTCTTTATGCAAATCAAATCAAAATAATTGCAAACAAAACTCCCCCGGGACTCTTGTTAGTTGGAGGCACTCGTTGTTTCGAGCAAGCCATGGATTGATGCTTGTTGGTGGAGGGGGAGTATAAACTTTACCATTCTATTTGGGAACTGCCTATAATGTGTGTAGCATGGAAGATATCGAGATCTCTTGGTTGTTATGTTGACAATGAAAGTATGCCACTCAAAATATTATTTATCTCTGTTTCAAAAACCGACCTTTGGCACCTCTACAAATCCCCGCTTCCCTCTGCGAAGGGCCTATCTATTTACTTTTATGTTGAGTCATCATCCTCTTATTAAAAAGCACCAGCTGGAGAGCACCGCTGTCATTTGCATTCATTACTGTTAGTTTACATTGAGTATGACTTGACTGGATCTCTTTTACCATGAATTACAATGTCTAGTCAGTCCTTGATCTTTAAAGGTGCTCTGCATTTATGTTTTGCGGTCTCAGAAAGGGCTAGCGAGATACCATCCTGTTATATCATATCATGATTGTTTTGAGAAAGTGTTGTCATCCGAGATTTATTATTATTGCTTGCTAGTTGATTATACCATTGATATGAGTAAACATGGGACCTAAATGTTATTGTGAATACGGTTAGTTCATAATCTTTGCTGAAAACCTGAATGATGGCTTTACATATTTACAACAACAAGAGCAAACAGAGTTTCTAAAAGTTTTTCTTTATCACTTTCAGTTTAGCAACTGAATTGCTTGAGGACAAGCAAAGGTTTAAGCTTGGGGGAGTTGATACGTCTCCATCGTATCTACTTTTCCAAACACTTTTGCCCTTGTTTTGGACTCTAACTTGCATGATTTGAATGGAAGTAACCCGGACTGACGTTGTTTTCAGCAGAATTGCCATGGTGTTATTTTTGTGCAGAAATAAAAGTTCTCGGAATGACCTGAAAATCAACTGAGAATTATTTTGGAATATATAAAAAATACTGGAAGAAAGATCCACGCCAGGGGGCCCACACCCTGTCCACGAGGGCGGGGGGCGCGCCCCCTGCCTCGTGGCCCCCCTGGAGCTCCACCGACCTCAACTCCAACTCCATATATTTGTGTTCAGGGAGAGAAAAATCAGAGAGAAGGATTCATCGTGTTTTACGATACAGAGCCGCCGCCAAGCCCTAAACTCTCTCGGGAGGGCTGATCTGGAGTCCGTTCGGGGCTCCGGAGAGGGGAATCCGTCGCCATCATCATCATCAACCTTCCTCCATCACCAATTTCATGATACTCACCGCCGTGCATGAGTAATTCCATCGTAGGCTTGCTGGACAGTGATGGGTTGGATGAGATTTATCATGTAATCGAGTTAGTTTTGTTAGGGTTTGATCCCTAGTATCCACTATGTTCTGAGATTGATTGTTGCTATGACTTTGCTATGCTTAATGCTTGTCACTAGGGCCCGAGTGCCATGATTTCAGATCTGAACCTATTATGTTTTCACCAATATATGAGAGTTCTTGATCCTATCTTGCAAGTCTATAGTCACCTACTATGTGTTATGATCCGGCAACCCCGAAGTAACAACAGTCGGGACCACTCCCGGTGATGACCGGAGTTTGAGGAGTTCATGTATTCACTGTGTGTTAATCCTTTGGTCTGGTACTCTATTAAAAGGAGGCCTTAATATCCCTTAGTTTCGAATAGGACCCCGCTGCCACGGGAGGGTAGGACAAAAGATGTCATGCAAGCTCTTTTCCATAAGCATGTATGACTATATTCGGAATACATGCCTACATTACATTGATGAACTAGAGCTAGTTCTGTGTCACCCTAGGTTATGACTGTTACATGATCGAGCATCCGTCATAATTCTCTATCACCGATCCATTGCCTATGAGCTTTCCATATATTGTTCTTTGCTTATTTACTTTTCCGTTGCTACTGTTACAATCACTATAAACCAAAACTGCTACCGTTACTTTTACCACTGTTACCACTACTATCATATTACTTTGCTACTAAATACCTTGCTGCAGATATTAAGTTTCCAGGTGTGTTTGAATTGACAACTCAGCTGCTAATACTTGAGAATATTCTTTGGCTCCCCTTGTGTCGAATCAATAAATTTGGGTTGAATACTCTACCCTCGAAAATTGTTGCGATCCCCTATACTTGTGGGTCATCAGTAAGATCCGCACCAGAGTGGTACGGTAATCCTGTTCTGGAACTCATGTTACTAGACCATGACGAACCTACAAACTATGAGGAAGCGATGATGAGCCCAGATTCCACAAAATGGCTTGAGGCCATGAAATCTGAGATAGGATCCATGTATGAGAACAAAGTACTTACTTTGATTGACTTTCCCGATGATCAGTGAGTCATTAAATGGACCTTCAAGAGGAAGACGGACGATGACAATAGTGTTACTATCTACAAAACTCGAATTGTCGCAAAAACATTTTCGACAAGATCAAGGTGTTGACTACGATGAGATTTTCTCACTCGCATCGATGCTTAAAAGTATGTCTGAATCATGTTAGCGGTTGCCGCATTTATGAAATCTGGCAAATGGATGTCAAAACTGCATTCCTTAATGGATTTCTTAAAGAAGAGTTGTATATGATGCAACCAGGAAGTTTTGTCAATCCTAATGGTGCTAACAAAATGAGCAAGCTCCAACGATCCATCTATGGACTGGTGCAAGCATCTCGGAGTTCGAATATATACTTTGATAAAGTGATCAAATCATATGGTTTTATACAGACTTGTGATGAAGCCTGTTTTTACAAGAAAGTGAGTGGGAGCACTACAACATTTCTGATAAGTATATGTGAATGACATATTGTTGATCAGAAATAATGTAGAATATTCTGGAAAGCATAAAGGAGTGTTGGAAAGGAGTTTTTCAAAGAAAGACCTCAGTGAAGCTACTTACATATTGAGCATCAAGATCTATAGAGATAGATCAAGACGGTTGATAAGTTTTTTCAATGAGTACATACCTTGACAAGATTTTGAAATAGTTCAAAATGGAACAGTCAAAGAAGGAGTTCTTGCGTGTGTTGCAAGGTGTGAAGTTGAGTAAAGACTCAAAACCCGACCACGGCAGAAAATAGAAAAGAATGAAAAGTCATTCCCTATGCCCCAGTCATAGGTTCTATAAAGTATGTTATGTTGTGTACCAGTCCTACTGTATACCTTAGCATGATTCTGACAAGGGAGTACAATAGTGATCTAGGAGTAGATCACTGGACAGCGGTCAAAACTATCCTTAGAGGACTAAGGAAATATTTCTTGGTTATGGAGGTGATAAAAGAGTTCGTCGTAAAGAGTTACGTCGATGCAAGCTTTTTACATCAATCTAGGTGACTCTAAGTCTCAATCAGGATACATATTGAAAGTGGGAGCAATTATCTAGAGTAGCTCCATGCAGAGTATTGTAGACATAGAAATTTGCAAAATACATACGGATCTGAATGTTGCAGACCATAGACTAAACATCTCTCACAAGCAAAACATGATCACTCTTTGGGTTTTAATCACATAGCAATGTGAACTAGATTATTGACTCTAGCAAACCCTTTGGGTGTTAGTCACATGGAGATGTGAACTATTGGTGTTAAATCACATGACGATGTGAACTAGATTATTGACTCTAGTGCAAGTGGGAGACTGAAGGAAATATGCCCTAGAGGCAATAATAAAGTTGTTATTTATATTTCCTTATATCATGATAAAATTTTTATTATTCATGCTAGAATTGTATTAACTGGAAACTTAGTACATGTGTGAATACATAGACAAACAGAGTGTCACTAGTATGCCTCTACTTGACTAGCTCATTGAATCAAAGATGGTTAAGTTTCCTAGCCATAGACATGAGTTGTCATTTGATTAACGGGATCACATCATTAGAAAATGATGTGATTGACTTGACCCATTCCGTTAGCTTAGCATTCGATCATTTAGTATATTGCTATTGCTTTCTTAATGACTTATACATGTTCCTATGACTATGAGATTATGCAAATCCAGATTACCGGAGGAACACTTAGTGTGCTACCAAACATCACAACGTAACTGGGTTATTATAAAGGTGCTCTACAGGTGTCTCCGATGGTACTTGTTGAGTTGGCATAGATCGAGATTAGGATTTGTCACTCCGATTGTCGGAGAGGTACCTCTGGGCCCTCTCGGTAATGCACATCACTATAAGCCTTGCAAGCAATGCAACTAATGAGTTAGTTGCGGGATAGTGCATTACAGAACGAGTACAGAGACTTGCCGGTAATGAGATTGAACTAGGTATTGAGATACCGACGATTGAATCTCGGGCAAGTAACATACCGATGACAAAGGGAACAACGTATGTTGTTATGCGGTTTGACCGATAAAGATCTTCGTAGAATATGTAGGAGCCAATATGAACATCCAGGTTCCGCTATTGGTATTGACCGGAGACGTGTCTCGGTCATGTCTACATAGTTCTCGAACCCGTAGGGTCCGCACGCTTAACGTTCGGTGACGATCGGTATTATGAGTTTATGTGATTTGATGTACCGAAGGTAGTTCGGAGTAAAGATTGATATATTGGACGACTATATTCAGACATCGGAAATGTTCCGAGTGATTCGGGTATTTTTCGGAGTACCGGGGAGTTACAGGAATACAGGGAAGAAGTATTGGGCCTCATGGGCCAAGTGGTGGAAGAGAGGAGGCAGGGCGCGCGACCCCCCTAGCCCAAACTGAATTGGACTAGGGGGCCGGCCCCCCTTTCCTCCTTTCCTCCCTCTCCTTCCTTTTCCCCTTCCCCCTTGAGGGCGTCCTGGACTAAGGGGTCCTCGGGCGTCCGTCATGTTATCCATGGGCCGGACTAATGGGCTGTGAAGACATGAAGGCCGAAGACTGTACCCGTGTCCGGATTGGACTCTCCTTGGCATGGAAGGCAAGCTTGGCGACCGAAGATGAAGATTCCTTCTTATGTAACTGACTCTATGTAAACCCTAGATCCCCCCGGTGTCTATATAAACCGGAGGGGTTAGTCTGGAAAGGATATATTCATTACCGTAGTCATACAGGCTAGGCTTCTAGGGTTTAGCCATTACGATCTCGTGGTAGATCAACTCTTGTAACACTCATATTCATCAAGATAAATCAAGCAGGACGTAGGGTATTACCTCCATAGAGAGGGCCCGAACCTGGGTAAACATCGTGTCCCCCGTCTCCTGTTACCATCGATCCTAGAAACACAGTTCGGACCCCCTACCCGAGGTCCGCCGGTTTTGACACCGACATTGATGCTTTCATTGAGAGTTCCACTGTGCCGTCAATGAAAGGTTTGATGGCCCCTTCAATCGTCTATGGTGACGCTGTCCAAGGAGAAACTTTCCTCCCCGAACAGATCTTCGTGTTCGGCGGCTTCGTACTGCGGGCTAACTCGCTTGGTCACCTGGAGCAGATCGATAGCTACGCCCCTGGCCACCAGGTTAGATTTGGGAGCCTGAACTACACCGCAGATATCCATGGAGACTTGATCTTCAGTGGATTTGGGACCGCGGCGATCGCTCCCCTTCACTCCGATGAACGTGACCTAAATCTGTCATCGGACCAGATTCAGGAGATGACACCTGTTGTTGCAATGGCCTTAGAACCAGAGCAGATCGTGCCATTCGAGGCCACAGAGTCCGCGACGCTAGAGACACTCGCAGACTCGACACCCTGCAATATTTGCGCTAACAGAACTCCGGACTCGTCTCCGGCCACAAGTTCCGGACCATGTACGCTTGCGGACACCGAGCTAGATCGGTTATCGATCTTTGAATTCATCGCCGTAGACGTTTTTCAGCACTCACCTTTGGGCGATGTGCTAAACTCTTTAAAGAACTTGTCCTTGGAGGACTCACAGCCGAACTATGTTCGGTACGAGCCAGAGGCTGATGATGGGAAATTTTGCTTCCCACCCGTCACCCACTTCATAGCCATCATCGATGACTTAACCGACGCGCTTGATTACGGCTCCGAAGACATCGACGGTATGGACGACCATGCTGACCAGGAGCAAGGCCAACACCCGCTGAGGGAGTCCTGGATTAGGGGGTGTTCGGATAGCCGGACTATACCTTCAGCCGGACTCCTGGATTATGAAGATACAAGATTAAAGACTCCGTCCCGTGTCCGGAAGGGGCTTTCCTTGGCGTGGAAGGCAAGCTTGGCGATACGGATATGAAGATCTCCTACCATTGTAACCGACTTTTTGTAACCCTAACCCTCTCCAGTGTCTATATAAACCGGAGGGTTTTAGTCCGTAGGACAACGTACACATCAACAATCATACCATAGGCTAGCTTCTAGGGTTTAGCCTCTTCGATCTCGTGGTAGATCTACTCTTGTACTACCCATATCATCAATATTAATCAAGCATGACGTAGGGTTTTACCTCCATCGAGAGGGCCCGAACCTGGGTAAAACTTCGTGTCCCTTGCCTCCTATTACCATCCGGCCTAGACGCACAGTTCGGGACCCCCTACCCGAGATCCGCCGGTTTTGACATCGACATTGGTGCTTTCATTGAGAGTTCCTCTGTGTCGTCGCCGTCAGGCTCGATGGCTCCTACGATCATCAATAGTGATGCAGTCCAGGGTGAGACCTTCCTCCCCGGACAGATCTTCGTCTTCGGCGGCTTCGCACTGCGGGCCAATTCACTTGGCCGTCTGGAGCAGATCGAAAGCTACGCCCCTGGCCGTCAGGTCAGATTTGGAAGTTTAAACTACACGGCTGACATCCGCCGGGACTTGATCTTTGACGGATTCGAGCCACTGCCGAGCGCGCCGCACTGTCCCGACGAGCATGATCTAGCTCTGCCGCCGAACAGTGCCCTGGAGGCCGCACCCGCATCAGCTCCGACCCTTAATTCGGAGCCAACTGCGCCGATCGAGGATGGGCGGTTGGACGCCACCTCGGGGGCTGCGATCCCAACGGCGATTGAGCCAAACACCAGCCCCGTACTCTGTGAGACTCATGACTCCAAGGAGCCGGACTCCTCTCCGGACTCCGAACCCTCCGCGCCCCTGCCGATCGAATCCGATTGGGCGCCGATTATGGAGTTTACTGCCGCAGACATCTTTCAGCACTCGCCTTTCGGCGATATCCTGAAGACACTGAAGTCTCTCTCTTTATCAAGAGAGCCCTGGCCGGACTACGGTCAGCAAGGTTGGGGTACGGATGATGAAGAAATTCAAAACCCACCCACCACCCACTTTGTAGCCACTATCGACGACTTAACCGACATGCTCGACTTCGACTCCGAAGACATCGACGGTATGGATGCCGATGAAGGAGATGATGAAGAACCAGCACCTACCAGGCCCTGGAAAGCCACCTCGTCATATGACATATACATGGTGGACACCCCAAAAGAGGGAGATGGCGATGGAACAGCGGAGGATGACCCCTCCAAGAAACAGCCTAAGCGCCGGCGTCAGCGGCGCCGCTCAAAATCCCGCCAAAACAAATACGGTGATTCCAGCATAGGAGATAATAATACTCCGAAAAGTTCCGAAGAAAATCCCCTCCAGCAAGATTTAGCACAGAAGGATGGAGAAAACAGCCCTCATGAGAGAGCGACAGACAGAGAGGTCGAGGACGATAATTATATGCCTCCCTCCGAAGAGGAGGCAAGCCTCGACGACGACGAATTCGTCGTGCCAGAGGATCCCATTGAGCAAGAGCGTTTTCAACGCAGGCTTATGGCCACGGCAAGAAGCCTCAAGAAAAAACAGCAACAGCTTAGAGCTGACCAAGATTTGCTAGTCGACAGATGGACTGAAGTCCTTGCGGCCGAAGAGCATAAACTCGAACGCCCCTCCAAGAGCTACCCAAAGCGCAGGTTGCTACCCCGATTAGAGGAGGAAGCACTTGATGCGGCCGACCGGCCACCTTGTGGCCGCGATAGAGAGGCCTCTCGGCCCTCCACTCAAGCCGCACCCCGTACCAAGGCACGGGAATATGTGCCGGACTTACGAGATATGTTGGAGGACAAGGCAGGGCAAACAAGATCGATCTACGGATCGCGGGGGCGCCCCACGGCTCGAGACGGTAACCGTCACGCCGGCCACAAATTCGGCAGGGCCGAACACATTAGACAAAGCTCATTGGAGCTACGTCATGATATATCCCAGTACAGAGGCACCGCACACCCACTATGCTTCACAGACGAAATAATGGATCATCAAATACCCGAGGGTTTCAAACCCGTAAACATCGAATCATATGATGGCACAACAGATCCTGCGGTATGGATCGAGGATTATCTCCTTCATATCCACAATGCCCGCGGCGATGATTTCCACGCCATCAAATACCTCCCACTCAAGCTTAAAGGACCAGCTCGGCATTGGCTTAACAGCTTGCCAACAGGATCAATCAGTTGTTGGGAGGACCTGGAAGCCGCATTCTGTAGGATCGAAAGTATGTCTAGAGGGGGGGGTGATTAGACTACTTGACCAAATAAAAACTTAACCTTTTCCCAATTTTAGTTCTTGGAAGATTTTAGCTATTGTAGGACAAGTCAAGCAATCATCACACAATTCAAGCAAGCATGCAAAGAGTATATTGGCAGCGGAAAGTAAAGCATGCAACTTGCAAGAATGTAAAGGGAAGGGTTTGGAGAAATCAAACGCAATTTGAGACACGGATGTTTTTCCCGTGGTTCAGATAGGTGGTGCTATCCTACATCCACGTTGATGGAGACTTCAACCCACAAAGGGTAACTGATGCGCGAGTCCACAAAGGGATCCACCCACAAAGGATGACGGTTGCGCGAGTCCACAAAGGGCTCCACCCACAAAGGGTCCACGAAGAAGCAACCTTGTCTATCCCACCATGGCCATCGCCCACACAGGACTTGCCTCACTAGCGGTAGATCTTCACGAAGTATGCGATCTCCTTGCCCTTACAAACTCCTTGGTTTAACTCCACAATCTTGTCGGAGGCTCCCAAGTGACACCTAGCCAATCTAGGAGACACCACTCTCCAAGAAGTAACAAATGGTGTGTAGGTAATGAACTCCTTGCTCTTGTGCTTCAAATGATAGTCTCCCCAACACTCAACTCTCTCTCATAGGATTTGGATTTGGTGGAAAGAAGATTTGAGTGGAAAGCAACTTGGGAAGGCTAGAGATCAAGATTCATATGGTAGGAATGGAATATCTTGGTCTCAACACATGAGTAGGTGGTTCTCTCTCAGAACATATGAGTAGGAATTGTGTATGTGTTCTGATGGCTCTCTCCACGAATGAAGAGGAGGTGGAGGGGTATATATAGCCTCCACACAAAATCCAACCGTTACACACAGTTTTCCAATCTCGGTGGGACCGAATCAACAAACTCGGTCAGACCGAAAATGTAAACCTAGTGACCGTTAGAGATTTTTGGTGGGACTGACATGCAACTCGGTGGGACCGATATGGTTAGGGTTTGGGCATAACGTAATCTCGGTGAGACCGATTACACAAACTCGGTGAGACCGATTTTGGTAATTAGATAACCAGAGAGTTGGTCAGGCAAACTTGGTGGGACCGATTTGCTCTTTCGGTGAGACCGAAAAGTTACAAAAAGGAAACACTGAATTTACATTGCAATCTCGGTGGGACCGATTCGCTCTTTCGGTGAGACCGAAAAGTTACGAAAGGGAAACAGAGAGTTTGCAATCCCATCTCGGTGAGACCGAGATCCCTATCGGTAGAACCGAATTGCTAGGGTTTGGCAGTGGCTTAAGACAAGTGAAACTCAGTGGCGCCGGATAGGAAGAATCGGTAGGACCGAGTTTGGCTTAGGGTTTAGGTCATATGTGGATATGGGAAAGTAGTTGAGGGTTTTGGAGCATATCACTAAGCACATGAAGCAAGAGGCTCATTAAGCAACACCTCATCCCTCCTTGATAGTATTGGCTTTTCCTAAGGACTCAATGTGATCTTGGATCACTAAAATATGAAAAGAAGAGTCTTGAGCTTTTGAGCTTGAGCCAATCGTTTGTCCTTAGCAGTTTGAGGGTTCCACTTTCACATCCATGCCATGCCAATCATTGAGCTTTCCTGAAATAGTCATCTTGGAATAGCATTAGCTCAATGAGCTATATGTTGTTATGAATTACCAAAATCACCTAGGGATAGTTGCACTTTCAATCTCCCCGTTTTTGGTAATTGATGACAACATATAGATCAAAGCTTCGACAAATGATAATAAGCATGAAATATATCGTCGCTTTGAGAAGTATGTGATAAGTAAGAGCTCCCCCTAAATTTATGCATATTTAAAATTTGCTTTGGACTGCAAATGCACAAAGAGTTAGAGTCATGGGTTACTCTTCCTTGTCACATACATCTTGGTGGAGCGCTTAAAATGATAAGAATGAAATACATGCACTCATCACCAAGAATAGTGAATGATCACATAAGATAGATAAGATAATAGCATTAAGCAAACATTAAGTCTAGCTTATGATCAAACACATGATCATCAATGTCTCACAGATAATGACGTAGTATCTCAAGCACTCAAAAGCAAACAAAGTTCGAAAAACCACCAAATAAAGCAAGAGAGAAAAAAGCAACACTCTCTCTCTCGAAGCCTATGATCTATACGTTTTCTCACCCTTTGGCAACAAGTTACCAAAAAGTTCCTAGAAAATGCATAGTGCTAAGTCGACACTCAGGCTTGATCTTCTGGTGGTGGTGGAGTCCGGATCACTCCAAGGACGAAGGCTTCTGTAGACGCTGAAGTAGACGCTGGAGTTGGAGCTGAAGTAGATGCTGGAGCTGGTAGAACTAAGGCTGTAGCTGGTGCTGAAGTGGTGGCTCTGGTGTCAGCAACTGGCACGGCAGACGACCTCGGACCTCGTGGCACTCTGGCAAAGGCATGAGTGGTAGTCCTGCCTCTCCTCTCCTGCATGTCATCCTGGAGCTGCTCCACTGCAGTCTGAATCTCTGTCACCTTGACATCCAAGTCATAGAACTTTTGTTCCATGATTCTCTCTAGGCTTGCCTGGTTTTGAGTTAGGGTGGCTAGTCCTTTCTCAATCCGCAGGGTGGATGCAATCAGGTAACCAAGCTGCTCTTGTTTGGTCTTCAAGAAATACTCAGATGCCTCCTCTTGATTTGGCATCTTGGCAGCTTTCTCCTTCCTTGCCTTCTCCTTCTTTGCTTGTGCTTGGGCAGACGATGGTTCATTTTTAGTCATCACAACTTGATTGTCCTCAAAATCTGGACGGATGGGCAGGTGTTCCTTGTCCAATGAGTATATGCCCGTGCCCATCTTGGAGTTAATGAGCTCCTGAATTTGTGGGGCATATCCATAGCTCCTCTTCTGGTCTGCTGCAGTCCTCTTGATTGTTTCTACTATGAGGCTCATGACTTTGAACTTCTGAGGTACATCAAATACATGAAGCAAATTGATTGCATGGCCTCTGATCATCTTGTGATCTCCAGACTTGGGCAAGAGAGTGTGCCTCAATATCCAATTTATAGTAGGCAGCCCTGACAGAAGATAATGCACAGACCCAAACTTGAAAGTATCAAGAGCTTCATTGGGAATTTCCTTGTACATATTGGATATTGAGTTGTGGTCCATCTTCTTCTTGGCATAAATGTCCAAGTCATCTGCTTGCTCCTCTGGGGCATTGATCAACTTTGCCCATTCCTCAACAGTTGATTGGTACCTCGTACCTTCAGACATCCATGTGATCCTTCCATCTGGGTAGAAGTGTGTTGTGGAGTAGAACTGCATGATTATCTCCTCGTTCCACTTTGTGAGCTTCTGCCCAACAAAGTCTGCAACTCCACACGCACTAAAGCTGTCATATACTCCAGGGTAGTGTTCCTCATTTTCCTTCATGTAGGTCCAGTCGACCCATCTCATGTCACAAACAATTGGCTTCTTATCAAGCAGCACTGTCTCATAGAAATCTTGCTGTTCCTTGGTATGAAATCTGTAGTCCACAGCAGTCCTTCTCCTTGAAGCATACGAATCTGCTTCTCTCCACTTCCTGAGCCCTGAGTCTCTCCTAAGCTTCATATCCTCAGCCACAGGATGAGCATCGTTGTGGTCTGGGATCTTGGGCTTGAGCTTTCTAAGAACTTGCTCTTCATCCTCTTCTTCAACAGCTTCAGGCACTGGGGCCTTGTTCTTCTCAGCAGCAGGTATGCTCCTTGTATTTCTCTTTGGTGCTGTCTTGACCTTTGATGCAGCCTTGGGCTTAGATGCAGTAGCCCCTGATTTTATAGCATCACCCATTAGCTTGGGTGCCTTAGGTGCTGGTGTAGCAACCTCTTCTTCCTCTTCCTCTTCCATGATGGAAGCCTTTCCAAGCACTCTGGCTACGGTCTTCTTGACCCTTTCCTTCCTCTTCTTGCCTTCAGCAGCAACTGGCTCTATGGGTGCAGGCTTTTCAGTTGAAGCTCTATCCTTTGACATAGGCTGCCTGCCTGCTGGCCTTTTGATCTTCAGTCCTGGCTTTGTGCCTTGAGCTGGCTCAACTCTCTTTGATGTGGCCTCTTCCTCTGCCACATAATCTTCATCTTCAGAATCTGAAGTTCCCTTCTTCCTCTGTCGAGTGGCAGCTTTTGGCAGATTGCTTGGGGTACTTCTGCTGCCATCATCTGAAGAGCTGGAGGGACTAGTGCCCTCACTCATCACCACTTGCTGTTCTGACACATTCTGGCTGTCACTCTGATCTGACATGTTGAACAAGCTGACTGCTGACCCTGTGAATAGTTTATAGATGAGGTAGAGTGGATGAGCATCACAAAATGCAGAGATCTTTGCAAAAGAATGATCCAAAAACTTAGTTTTAGTTTCCCACTGAAATCATCTCGGATCTACCGATTTTCAAACTCGGTGATACCGAAGCAGTTTTGGAACCTAAACTAGTGAACTCGGTTGGACCGAGTCACAGTTCGGTGGCACCGAGACTGCTAGGGTTTCACAGAGTTCCAAAATCGGTCACACCAATAAGTAATTCTCGGTCAGACCGAGTCTCACTTGTGCAATGGCATAAGCCAAATCGGTGGGACCGAGTTTTTCAACTCGGTGGGTCCGAGATGGTTTCGGCGGAAACCTAACCCTAAAATTTTCGAATCAAACCTAATCTATGAGCGCATTGACTGGATAGGAGTGTTTCAATCGTGGCAAGAATCATGATGATCACAATGTGCTAAGAATCGGATTGGGGAATAGCACAAAGATCGAGTCCATACCCTAGTTCGGCGGAGACTCGCTACGGCGGCAACGGTGGGGTAGAATTCCCGTTGACAGCGACGGAGACCAGCGACTGGAGGCGGCTGGCGGCGAGGAGACGATCTAGAGACCACGTAGGCAAAGCAGGCTATCGCGCGGGCGAAGGGGTTCGGAGAAATTTCCAAAATTTTGCCTGTGACTATATATAGCCCGACCCTGTCGGTGTGACCGAGTGGAACAACTCGGTGGCACCGAGATTCATAACTGCAAGCAGTTACTGAAACTCGGTGTGACCGAAATGTTCAAAACGGTTGCACCGAGATCGAAAACCTAGATCAACTAAATGATCTCGGTAGGACCGAAAGTGGGGTATCGGTTAGACCGAGAATCATAAAGAGGTTTTGGAAGTTTAAGTCTATGACGAATCGGGGACTCCGAGCGCTCCTCACACAGAGTGGTTCGAATCTGACTTGATCAAATTTTGTGATGCAGCATGAATAGAGTTTGAGACGAGAAAAGCATAGATAGCTAGAGGAGGTTCTTAGGCATTCTTGTCCATCCACTTGGCAAAAGGAAATAAAACCAAACAATCAAAACAACAAGTGGATGTCCTCGAATGAGTAAAATATGCAACCAGCATGCTCACACAATAAGATGGCAAATGAAATATGTGACAAGGCATGCACAACCAATTCTAGCATCTACCAAGCAATTTGCGATGACTAGGTCATCTATATATGAGTATATTGACTTAGGAGTCAAGTGAGAACACTTGATCATAGGTCATACTCATCGTTTAAGCTCAAGTGGGGTTACCACTTTTACATAAAGCATTGTTGTGTTCACATCTTTAGAGTTGCTTTAGCTCAAGTCTTAGAGTAAAGCTCCCCCTAGATGTGATATCCCCCCTTAGAGGGATGAACTAACCTCGGGTTTTGTCGATGATGACTTCATGTAGATGTTGAAGATGTGGATGCTCAATGTTGATGTAGATCACTTGGAGCTATCCATTTGAGTGAATTGCACTTTCAATACTTACATGGGTTAGTCCCACAAGGAACAAACAAGGATATCCATAGACATAGAGTGATGCACACACAAGATGATGTCCATGAAAACTTTTAGGTTACCCTGTCCCTTGTCTTACCAACAAGATGGTTTGTGACTCCTTGAACTAGTGCAAGATGTGGAAGTTGATTGCACTTGTTCTTGCCAAAATGATAAGAGTGAAGTATGTTGGCGGAGTCACCCTCAAGAACTCTCTAGTTCTTCTTCTTTTGGATCCACACCATCTTGATGGGAATCCTTGGAGTTGTAGTCGTACTTGATGAAGTGGAACTTGAAGTAGTCTTAGGAATCCACTTGACTAAGGTCTTAGGAGCTTCTTCAAATGCATCAATTTCCTCTTGAAGCTTGTCCTTGCCTTTTTTCTTGTAGTCTTGTGGTGGAAGATCATCTTGAGCTTGTGTCCCCTTGAAGGAAGTATCATACTTCTCTTGTTGAGGAACAAACTTTGTCTTGGGGTATTGATCTTCTTCCCACTCAACTCCATTGGCATTGAACTTTCGTTCAAAACCAACACCTTGATTCTTCCGGTGCATTCCTTGCTTGCGCACAATTTCCTCGAATTGCTTACTCCCGGCAAGGCTTTTGTACACTCCTTTCTCTATAATTCCTTTCAATAAGCTATTTTCTTGCTCAAGTGTAACTTGGCTAAGAGAATCATTAGTGGAATCAAGAGAACTACTAGAAGCAACAATATTGGATTTAGCATGATCATTGTTACTACTAGAGGAAGAATCTTTCTTGTTCTTGTTATTAGACTTGACTTGAGGCATGTAAGTGGATAAGAGTAAACGCTTGGCAATGTGAGAAGAACTTTTCTTGTGGAGATCATCATTGATTGCTTTTAAGAACTCATGCTCTTGCTCAAGATTGAGCTTTTCAAAGCGTAATTTCTCATGAGCTCTTAAAAGTTCTCGATGATCTTCGAAGATAGTTTCATGAGCTAACTTAAGAGTGTTTAGTTCTTTAGTTAGAGCCTCAATATTCTCCTTATCATTGTCATTCGTTTTATCTTGATTAGCATGATTAATTGACGTTTCATCATAGTATTCATCACTAGAGTTGTCAACAAGCAAATCATCACCTAACAAGTCATCTTCATCACTATTGAAATCAACACACTCGGGGTGTGTTACCTTAGGACCTTTGGCCATGAAGCATCTTCCAATTCCTTCATTTGGTGAGTCAAATATGTCGTAGAAGTTGGTTGGCACAAGTGCTAGACCGGCAACACCTTCATCTTGAGTATCTTCGGAGTCGGAGTGATAACTTCTTTCGGAGTGGCTGTCGGAGTCGGAGCCGGATACCCATTCACCAACATGAGCTTGATGTCTTCGTCTTGTGTAGCTCCTTGATGATTTATCCTTCCTTTCCGAATCCTTGCTCCTCCGTGAGTATCTTCGTTCATAGCGATCATCTCTACTCCTTCTCTCTCTTGGTGGTGATTCTTTGCTTCTTCTTTTTGGAGAATCTTCTCTTCTCTTGTAGGGAGCCGTAAACTCATTGGAATAGTGTCCGGGTCTTCCACAACTGTAGCAGTTTCGCTCTCGACTAGAAGATCTTTTGTCATTGTAGGACCTTGACTTGAAGCTTCTATCTTTGCTTCTACTCTTGTAGAACTTGTTGAAGTTCTTCACCATTAAGCTCAATTCTTCATTGAAGTCTTGTTTCTCACTTGATGATGTAGGGGCTTCACACGAGGCTTTGTAGGCACCACTTGATTTGTTGTGAAGTTCCTCTTTATCCTTAAGTGACATCTCATGAGCAACAATTCTTCCAATCACCTCCGTTGGCTTGAGATCTTTGTAATTGGGCATAATTTGGATCAATGTGCACACGGTATCATATTTTCCATCCAAGGCTCTTAGAATCTTCTTGATGATGAATCTATCGGTCATCTCTTCACTTCCTAAGCCGGTAATCTCATTTGTGATGAGAGCAAGCCTAGAGTACATTTCAGCGACACCTTCACCATCCTTCATTTTGAACTTGTCAAGTTGACTTTGAAGCACATCCAACTTGGATTCCTTGACGGAGTCGGTACCTTCATGCATATCAATCAAAGTGTCCCAAATTTCCTTTGCATTCTCAAGACGGCTGATTTTGTTGAATTCTTCGGGGCACAATCCGTTGAAGAGAATATCACAAGCTTGAGCATTGTATTGCAACATCTTCAACTCATCCGTGGTAGCTTCACGGTTTGGTTCTTTCCCATCAAAGAAGTCACCTTGCAAACCAACACACACAATAGCCCAAACGGCGGGGTTATGTCCAAGAATATGCATTTTCATTTTATGCTTCCAACTAGCAAAATTAGTACCATCAAAGTAAGGACCTCTACGGTGATAATTTCCCTCGCTAGACGCCATACTCTCCTAGGTTGTGAAACCAAGGCTATGACCACCAAAAGCTATGGAGATCAAAGCAAATGGAGACCAAAGCTCTGATACCACTTGTAGGATCGAAAGTATGTCTAGAGGGGGGGTGATTAGACTACTTGACCAAATAAAAACTTAACCTTTTCCCAATTTTAGTTCTTGGCAGATTTTAGCTATTGTAGGACAAGTCAAGCAATCATCACACAATTCAAGCAAGCATGCAAAGAGTATATTGGTAGTGTAAAGTAAAGCATGCAACTTGCAAGAATGTAAAGGGAAGGGTTTGGAGAAATCAAACACAATTGGAGACACGGATGTTTTTCCCGTGGTTCGGATAGGTGGTGCTATCCTACATCCACGTTGATGGAGACTTCAACCCACAAAGGGTAACGGTTGCGCGAGTCCACAAAGGGCTCCACCCACAAAGGATGACGGTTGGGCGAGTCCACAAAGGGCTCCACCCACAAAGGGTCCACAAAGAAGCAACCACCCACAAAGGGTCCACGAAGAAGCAACCTTGTCTATCCCACCATGGCCATCGCCCACACAGGACTTGCCTCACTAGCGGTAGATCTTCACGAAGTAGGCGATCTCCTTGCCCTTACAAACTCCTTGGTTCAACTCCACAATCTTGTCGGAGGCTCCCAAGTGACACCTAGCCAATCTAGGAGACACCACTCTCCAAGAAGTAACAAATGGTGTGTAGGTAATGAACTCCTTGCTCTTGTGCTTCAAATGATAGTCTCCCCAACACTCAACTCTCTCTCATAGGATTTGGATTTGGTGGAAAGAAAATTTGAGTGGAAAGCAACTTGGGAAGGCTAGAGATCAAGATTCATATGGTAGGAATGGAATATCTTGGTCTCAACACATGAGTAGGTGGTTCTCTCTCAGAACATATGAGTAGGAATTGTGTATGTGTTCTGATGGCTCTCTCCACGAATGAAGAGGAGGTGGAGGGTATATATAGCCTCCACACAAAATCCAACCGTTACACACAGTTTTCCAATCTCGGTGGGACCGAATCAACAAACTCGGTCAGACCGAAAATGTAAACCTAGTGACCGTTAGAGATTTTCGGTGGGACTGACATGCAACTCGGTGGGACCGATATGGTTAGGGTTTGGGCATAACGTAATCTCGGTGAGACCGATTACACAAACTCGGTGAGACCAATTTTGGTAATTAGCTAACCAGAGAGTTGGTCAGGCAAACTCGGTGGGACCGATTTGCTCTTTCGGTGAGACCAAAAAGTTACAAAAAGGAAACATTGAATTTACATTGCAATCTCGGTGGGACCGATTCGCTCTTTCGGTGAGACCGAAAAGTTACGAAAGGGAAACAGAGAGTTTGCAATCCCATCTCGGTGAGACCGAGATCCCTATCGGTAGAACCGAATTGCTAGGGTTTGGCAGTGGCTTATGACAAGTGAAACTCGGTGGCGCCGGATAGGAAGAATCGGTAGGACCGAGTTTGGCTTAGGGTTTAGGTCATATGTGGATATGGGAAAGTAGTTGAGGGTTTTGGAGCATATCACTAAGCACATGAAGCAAGAGGCTCATTAAGCAACACCTCATCCCTCCTTGATAGTATTGGCTTTTCCTAAGGACTCAATGTGATCTTGGATCACTAAAATATGAAAAGAAGAGTCTTGAGCTTTTGAGCTTGAGCCAATCGTTTGTCCTTAGCATTTTGAGGGTTCCACTTTCACATCCATGCCATGCCAATCATTGAGCTTTCCTGAAATAGTCATCTTGGAATAGCATTAGCTCAATGAGCTATATGTTGTTATGAATTACCAAAATCACCTAGGGATAGTTGCACTTTCACATTCCTCGACAATTTCCAGGGCACTTATGTGCGACCCCCAGACGCCGATGACCTAAGTCATGTAATTCAGCAGCTACAGGAATCGGCCAGGCAATTCTGGACACGGTTCCTAACAAAGAAAAATCAAATAGTCGACCGTCCGGACGCTGAGGCCCTAGCAGCCTTCAAGCACAATATTCGTGACGAGTGGTTGGCCCGGCACCTTGGACAGGAAAAGCCGAAATCTATGGCAGCACTCACGACACTCATGACCCGCTTTTGCGCGGGAGAAGACAGCTGGCTTGCTCGTAGCAACAATATGACCAAGAACCCTGGTAATTCGGACACCAGGGACAGTAGTGGCAGGTCACGTTGCAACAAGCAGAAGCGCCGCATTAACATCGACAATGCTGAGGATACGACAGTTAATGCCGGATTCAGAGGCTCTAAATCCGGTCAGTGGAAAAGGCCATTCAAAAGGAATCCTAGGGGCCCATCCAGTTTGGACCAAATACTCGACCACTTGTGCCAGATACATGGCACCCCCGAAAAGCCGGCCAATCACACCAACAGGGATTGTTGGTTGTTCAAGCAGGTAGGCAAGTTAAACGCCGAAAATGAAGACAAGGGGCTGCATAGCGATCATGACGAGGAGCCCCGGCCGCCGAACAATAGTGGACAGAAGGGTTTTCCCCCACAAGTGCGGACAGTGAACATGATATACGCAACCCACGTCCCCAAAAGGGAGTGGAAGCGCGCGTTACGGGACGTATACGCGGTAGAGCCAGTCGCCCCAAAGTTCAACCCATGGTCCTCCTGCCCGATCACCTTTGATCGAAGGGACCATCCCACTAGCATCCGTCATGGCGGATTCGCCGCATTGGTTCTAGACCCAATTCTTGACGGATTTCATCTCACTAGAGTCCTTATGGACGGCGGCAGCAGCCTGAACCTGCTTTACCAGGATACAGTGCGGAAAATGGGCATAGATCCCTCGAGGATTAAGCCCACCAAAACGACCTTTAAAGGCGTAATACCAGGTGTAGAGGCCAACTGTACAGGCTCAGTCACACTTGAAGTGGTCTTCGGATCTCCGGATAATTTCCGAAGCGAGGAGTTAATCTTCGACATAGTCCCGTTCCGCAGTGGTTATCACGCACTGCTCGGGCGAACCGCATTCACCAAGTTCAATGCGGTACCGCACTACGCATACCTTAAGCTCAAGATGCCAGGCCCTCGAGGAGTAATTATGGTCAATGGAAACACCGAATGCTCCCTCCGAACGGAGGAGCACACGGCGGCCCTTGCAGCGGAAGTACAAAGCAGCCTCTCCAAGCAGTTCTCCAGTCCGGCCACTAAACGTCCGGACACCGTCAAGCGCGCCCGGAGTAACCTACAACAAGACCGCCTGGCACGATCCGAGCAGGCGTAGCAATGCGGCCCCAACCCCAACCCTCGTAAAACAGCAACGCCAGTACTTCGTGTACATAACTACGCTCTAGAGATACCATGGGTACAGGGGGAGGGGCAACATCACGGCACGCCCGAAACATGGCTTAAACCATAACAGTGGCTGCCGATTTTTTAATTTTCTCTTACTTTCAGGACTCCATCCTTCGGAAGGCCTGTTCAACAGTTCAATTGCCGCACAAACGATGCAAGATCCAGGGAAGCATACAAGCCACGCCGCATTACGGAACTCCCAGGTGGTCTCTATCACGAGCAGTATACCTGTTCACATACTATTCCGCAGCTTGCCCCTGGAACGGACATGTTAACTAGTCCAACCTTTCACTTATCGCATTATCTGTATCGTTCTGCTTTGATCACAGCCCTTTTTAATAAACAATGCATAGCTTTCGTCTATTTTTGCATTACCTTTTTTCTTTATATATGTTCCTTAACGACATGTTGCACCTGTACACGTTGGTACGGCCAAAATACACCAGGGGCTTTAGTACCCCTCAATATGGTGTGAGAAGTTCGAACACTTTAACAAGTGCGGCACCCCGAACTTATAGCATTATATGCATCGGCTCCGAATCATGTCTTGGGTCAATAGTTGGGTTTGCCCGGCTCCTATGTTTTGGTGCCTTACGTTCCGCTATATCGGCTAAGGTAGCACTAGGAGAACCACTACGATTGTGCCCCAGTTGAGCTGGGTCGAGCACCTCAATGGAGAAAGCTAAAACTGACTGTCATGATGAAGCGAGAGCTGGTCGTTGTTCAAGAGGTTTTTCGAGTCCCTAAAGACTTATGCCGCTTAGGGCGAGGAGCCGGCTCTGTCCGGCCAAGGCATGGATAGCGCCCCGAACTCGGTCTTCCGAATACCAGGGGCTTCGCCGAAATTTAAAATTATAGAATTCTATGGCTAAGTGAGAGTGTTCATGCATTATAGTATGATTGCCTTGTTCGTTGGGCTGAGCGCCTCCCCTGAAGGACCTAAACATGGGAAAAAGAGCGCTCAGGTTTATCCCCGAACACTCCAGCACTAGTGGCATGGGGGCAGAAGCCGACGAATCGCCATCTCTCAGAATTGAAAAACAGCCGCACAGAAGGTAATATTTTAAATTCCAACAGCATTGCTTAGCGCATATGAACAAGTTTTCAGCGCACAGGACAAAACGAGCAAGTTTCACTCAAAAATTACATCCCTAGAACATTCATCCGCCACAAGGCAGGCACCCTTCAGAACATCCTTATAGTAATTCTCGGGCTTGCGATGCTCTTTCCCCGGCGGTGGCCCGTCCTTCACAAGCTTCTCAGCATCCAGCTTGCCCCAGTGCACCTTAGCACGGGCAAGGGCCCTACGGGCACCTTCAATGCAGACGGAGCGCTTGATGACTTCGAGCCTTGGACAGGCCTCCACCAGCCGCCGCACCAGCCCAAAATAGCTCCCAGGCAGAGCCCCTCCAGGCCACAGCCGAACAATGAGGCCCTTCATGGCCTGTTCGTCCGCCTTGTGGAGCTCGACCAGTTGCTTCAGCTGGTCGCTCAGGGGCACGGGGTGTCCGGCCTCAGCATACTGAGACCAGAACACCTTCTCTGTCGAGCTGCCCTCCTCGGCTCGATAGAATGCGGCGGCATCGGACACACTCCGGGGAAGATCTGTGAACGCTCCTGGAGAGCTCCGGATTCGGGTAAGTAACAAGTAACTCACGTTTATGTGTTTGCTTTGCATAAAGAATGCCTTACCCGCCGCTATCTTCTTCACCTCATCCAACTCCTGGAGGGTCTTCTGGGATTCGGCCTTGGCAGACTTGGCATTTTCAATAGCCACCGCGAGCTCGGACGCTCGCGTCTTTGAGTCAAGCTCCAAACTCTCATGTTTTTCCATGAGAGCCTGGAACTCTTGCCGTACCTTGCCAACCTCGGCCTCATACTTCTCCCGCTCGGTGCGCTCCGAGGCCGCCCTCTTCTCGGCCTCGACCAGCGCTTGCTTAAGGGTCGCCACCTCAGACGTGGCCCCTACAATAGCCACGATAATCCTGTCATTTTTTGCAATTGCACATTTTTATATATATTTAAACAAGGTATTTCTTACCTTCATTGTCCTCGAGCTGCTTCTTGGCACGCCCGAGCTCTTGCTCGGACCGCTCGAGGTTCTGCCTTAGCGTGTCCACCTCCGCAGTCAGTGCGGCGGACGCAAGCAGAGAAGCCTACATACGCATATTGACTCATTTTTGTTAGACTCCTGCGAATTTTATTTGATCCTCTATTCGGCTTTTCTTTCCGAACGCCAAACAGAGCATCAGGGGCTACTGTCTATGCGGTAATATTATTTATTCATTCTTTACTTACCTCAAAGCCTGTTAACAGGCTAGTACAAGCTTCAGTCAGCCCGATTTTGGTGGACTGAACCTTCTGGATCACCGCACTCATAATAGTGCGGTGCCCCTCGTCGATGGAGGCGCCTTGGAGCACCTCCAACAGATTGTCCGGCGCCTCCGGTTGGGTTGCCGGCATAGTGGGCTGGCTCCTCTTGGAAGGAGGTCGCCCGCTGGACTCTGGAACCTTTGAAGGTTCCGGAGCAGTGTCCGGCCTAGGGCCGGACTTGGAGCCCTGGGGGGTCTCATCCCCTTTACTCCTGGAGTCCGGGAGATCGCCTTGCGGCGCCTCCAGGACCACCTCCTCCCGGCTTGGAACCTGTTTGGACAACACTTCGGTGTCGTTCGTAGGGCGGGGGGAGGAAGCCGTCGGAAGCGAGTTCACATCCGACGAGTCCAGTGAACAGCTCGAGGACGCGTCAAGCCGGTCTTTGGGTGGGCTGCATAAACATATTCGACGTAAGGGAAAGCTGTGCAATAAACGAATACTATGAATTACTCTGGTATCCAGATACTTACGATTTTGCCAGGGGCTTGGCCCTGGGCTGCCACTCCTCTCAGCCGTCATCGGCGTCGGTGGAGTAGTCCGGAGGAAGGGTTTTCCCCTTCTTGGACCCTCCGGCCTCCCCAGAGAGGGCGGCCTTCCTTTTCTTCTCTCCTCCCGCTGGAGGGGGAGAGGTCTCTTCTTCTTCCTCCTCGTCTTCACGGGAGGAATGCGCCTCAGAACCATCGGATGATGGATCCGACACCTCCTGGCGCCGGGCACTCTTGCCGAAACCAGCAGCTTCGCCAAGCGAGCATCCGTTGGGCCTTCGGGCAAAGGAGCCGAACAGTTGATCTGTCCGGATGTCACCTGCCAATCCTGTCAAAGGTAAGGGAGCTTAGATCCCGCATAGAGTCAAACTATGAAAAATTGATACCCTGTAAAAGGAAAAAACAGCTTACCGCAAGAGCGTGACGCTGCGCACTGAATCCGCGATCCTCGGTAGCGGATGCGGGAGCCTCGGCGCCCTTGAAAAGCATCTTCCAGGCATCTTCGTATGTCGTGTCGAAGAGCCTGCTCAGAGTTTTGTGCCGCACCGGGTCGAACTCCCACAGGTTGAAAGCCCGTTGTTGACACGGGAGGATCAAGCGGATGAGCATAACCTGGACTACGTTGACAACTTTGAGCTTCTTGTCCACCAGGGTTTGGACGCATGTTTGGAGTCCGGTCAGCTCTCCCTTCTTACCCCACGACAGGCCCGTCTCCTTCCAGGAGGTGAGCCGTGTAGGGGGTCCGGATCGAAACTCAGGGGGTGCGACCCATTCGGCGTCGCACGGCTCGGTGATGTAAAACCACCCGGATTGCCACCCCTTCAGGGTCTCCACAAAGGAGCCCTCGAGCCATAGGACGTTGGCCATCTTGCCCACCATGGCGCCTTCGCACTCCGCCTGGTTGCTGCGCACCACCTTCGGCTTGATGTTGAAAGTCTTGAGCCATAGGCCGAAATGGGGGCGGATGCGGAGGAAAGCCTCGCACACGACGATAAACGCCGAGATGTTGAGGACAAAGTTTGGGGCCAGATCGTGGAAATCCAGGCCGTAGTAGAACATGAGCCCCCGGACGAATGGGTGGAGAGGGAAGCCCAGTCCGCGAAGGAAATGGGGAAGGAACACCACCCTCTCATGGGGCCTAGGGGTGGGGATGAGCTGCCCCTTTTCGGGAAGCCGGTACGCGATGTCGTTAGACAGGTATCCGGCCTTCCTCAGCTTTTTGATGTGCCCCTCCGTGACGGAGGAGACCATCCACTTGCCTCCCGCTCCGGACATGGCTGGAGAAGGTTGAGGTGGGGAGTGCGGACTTGGGCGTTGGAGGTCGAGTGCCCAAGAATGGATAGGCGAAGGAGGAAGAAGGCGTAGGTGAAAAGGTGGATTCTTATCCCCTTATATGGGTGGACGGAACTACATGTCCCCACCAGCCTGGTAAAACTCGCTTATCTCCAAGCGCCGTAATCAATGGTGCGGTTGGGTTACTCACACCCGTATTGATGAGAATCCTGGAATAAGGGGACACGATCTCTGCTTTAACAAGACGTGCCAAGGAAACCGCCTTGCATGAGGCGCTGAGGTGGGATAATGAAACGACTCGGATAAAGGCTTGGCCGTGGTGTGTCACGCTACGGAATACGTCAGCAGATTAGATTGGTGTAACTATTATTCTCTCTATGGCAATATGTGGAAACTTATTTTGTAGAGCCGGACACTATCTTTGTGTTCAAAATCTTCTATGAAGTACTTGGGGGAGGAACCCGCCTTGCAATGCCGAAGACAATCTGTGCGCCGGACTCGTCGTCATTGAAGCCTGGTTCAGGTGCAATCGAGGGAGTCCTGGATTAGGGGGTGTTCGGATAGCCGGACTATTCCTTCAGCCGGACTCCTGGATTATGAAGATACAAGATTAAAGACTCCATCCCGTGTCCGGAAGGGACTTTCCTTGGCGTGGAAGGCAAGCTTGGCTATACGGATATGAAGATCTCCTACCATTGTAACCGACTTTGTGTAACCCTAACCCTCTCCGGTGTCTATATAAACCAAAGGGTTTTAGTCCGTAGGACAACGTACACATCAACAATCATACCATAGGCTAGCTTCTAGGGTTTAGCCTCTTCGATCTCATGGTAGATCTACTCTTGTACTACCCATATCATCAATATTAATCAAGCAAGACGTAGGGTTTTACCTCCATCGAGAGGGCCCGGACCTGGGTAAAACTTCGTGTCCCTTGCCTCCTGTTACCATCCGGCCTAGACACACAGTTCGGGACCCCCTACCCGAGATCTGCCGGTTTTGACACCGACACCCGCCATTTATGGGACGTTGGACGGCCACCTCTTCGTACGATGTGTAGATGGTCGACACACCTAAAAAAGCTAGCGATGATGACAAAGGAGATCCAGTTGAGAATAAACCTTCTGAGACACAGTCCAAGTGCCAGCACCCTAAATGCCGCTCTAAGCCTCGTCGCCCAAATGATGACGACACTGGCACTGGAGAAAATAGTACTCTAGGCGATGCCGAAAACAACGAAGTCCCTGTCGGGGCTGCATCCGAACAGGAGGAACAAGACAACGGGCAAGATAACCCTGATAAACAGGCCATGCCCAATGACCCAGATGATGATAGTTATCGTCCAGTCTCCGAGGATGATGAGAGCCTCGGTAATGAGGACTTCATCATGCCTGAGGCGCCCCTCGAGCAGGAGCGCTTCAAGCGCTAGCTAATAGCCACTGCAAGAAGCCTGGAGAAGAAGCAGCAACAACTCCAAGCTGATCAAGACCTGCTCATTGACAGGTGGACTGATGTCCTGGCAGCCGAAGAATACGGCCTCGAGCGCCCAGCCAAGAGTTACCCAAAGCGCAGACTGCTACCTCAGTTTGATGAGGAAGCACCAGATCCCATACCTCCCTCACGCAATGCGGACCGACCACCACATGGTCAGGATAGTGCGGCGGACCGACCACCCCGCGGTCGGGATAAAACGACAACTCAGGCCGAACAACAGCCCGCCACACCGCCTCGCAAAAACAGGGACAGAACAGCTCGGGACCATACATACGACCTTCGGCGGGATCTGGACAGTAGAGAAGGACACACCAGATCAATCTACGGATTGCGAGGATGCTTCCCGACTCGGGATGACGGCTACCTATTCGGACGTGACAAACCTAGTCACGCCCGGGCTGATAACCGCAAACGTCCTTCATCGGAGGCGCGTCGTGACGCGGCCCGATATAGAGGCGCCGCACACCCTCTCTGCTTCAAAGATGAGGTGCTGGATCACGAATTCCCCGAGGGGTTCAAGCCCGTCAATATTGAATCATATGACGGAACAACCGATCCCGCAGTATGGATTGAAGACTTTATTCTCCACATCCACATGGCCCATGGAGACGACCTCCACGCCATCAAATACATCCCACTAAAGCTTAAAGGGCCATCTCGACACTGGCTAAATAGCCTGCCCGAAAATTCCATCGACAGCTGGGAGGACTTGGAAGAAGCCTTCCTTGACAACTTCCAAGGAACATATATCCGGCCACCCGATGTCGATGACTTAAGCCACGCAGTTCAACAACCTGGAGAATCAGCCAAAAAACTCTGGACTAGGTTCCTAACAAAAAAGAATCAGATCGTTGACTATCCGGATGCCGAAGCCCTAGCGTCCTTTAAGCATAGCATCCATGACAAATGGCTCGCCCGCCACCTCGGCCAAGAAAATCCGAGGTCCATGGCAGAGCTCATGACACTTATGACCCGCTTTTGTGCGGGAGAGGATAGTTGGCTGGCTCGCAGTACAAACACAGCCAATGAAGCAGGCCCCTCCGAGGCCAAAAATAGCACCAGCAAGCTCCGGCGCAACAGACACAAACGCTGAAGCAATGGCGATAACACCGATGACACTACAGTTCACGTTGGATTCAGTGGCTTCAAGTCCGGCCAGCGAAAGAAGCCCTATAAAAGGAATGGCGGAGGACCATCCAGCTTGGACCGCATACTCGATCGTCCGTGCCAGATATATGGCACCCCAGACAAACCGGCCAACCAAACTAACAGAGATTGCCGGGTCTTTAAGAAATCCAACAAGGTAAATAGCGGAAACAAGGAAGGGGAATCGCACAGAGAGGACGACGTTGAGGAGCCCCGGCAGCCGAACACCGGGGGGGGGGGGGCAGAAGAAATTCCTGCCTCAAGTCAAAACGGTGAAAATGATATATGCTACACACATCCCCAAAAGGGAGCGCAAGCACGCACTCAGGGACGTTTATGCGGTAGAGCCAGTCGCCCCAAAATTCAACCCATGGTCGTCATTCCTGATCACCTTTGATCGTCGTGATCATCCAACTAGCATCCGTCATGGCGGTTCGGCCGCATTGGTACTCAAACCAATCATCGACGGACTTCACATGACATGAGTCCTAATGGACGGTGGTAGCAGCCTCAACCGGCTCTATCAGGATACAATACGCAAAATGGGCATTAATCCCTCACGAATCAAGCCCATGATAACTACCTTTAAAGGAGTTATACCAGGCGTAGAGGCCCATTGTCGGTGTCAAAACCGGCGGATCTCGGGTAGGGGGTCCCAAACTGTGCGTCTAGGCCGGATGGTAACAGGAGGCAGGGGACACGATGTTTTACCCAGGTTCGGGCCCTCTTGATGGAGGTAAAACTCTACGTCCTGCTTGATTAATATTGATGATATGGGTAGTACAAGAGTAGATCTACCACGAGATCAGAGAGGCTAAACCCTAGAAGCTAGCCTATGGTATGATTGTTGTTCGTCCTATGGACTAAAACCCTCCAGTTTATATAGACATCGGAGAGGGCTAGGGTTACACAGAGTCGGTTACAATGGTAGGAGATCTACATATCCGTATCGCTAATGCTTGCCTTCCACGCCAAGGAAAGTCCCTTCCGGACACGGGACGAAGTCTTCAATCTTGTATCTTCATAGTCCAGGAGTTCGGCCGAAGGTATAGTCCGGCTATCCGGACACCCCCTAATCCAGGACTCCCTCACCCATTGTACGGGCTCGATCATGCTGGAGGTGGTCTTCGGTTCCCCAGATAACTTCCGAAGCGAAGAGCTAATCTTCGATATCGTCCCCTTTTGCATTGGCTACCACACACTGCTCGGACGAACCGCATTTGCTAGATTCAACGCGGTGCCACATTATGCTTATCTCAAGCTCAAGATGCCCGGTCCACGCGGCGTCATTACAGTAAATGGAAACATGGAACGTTCCCTCCATACAGAGGAGCATATCGCAACCCTAGCAGCAGAAGTACAGAGCAGCCTTCTCAAGCGGCACCATAATCCGGCCGCCGAGCCCCTGGACATTGTTAAGAAGGTCCGGACTACACTGCAACAGGGCAATTCGGTTCATCAAGAGCTGAATTAGTAAATTTGGCCTCCGTCCCAGCCCCGACGAGGAAATGGCATCCGTACCGCGCGTACATAACTACGCACCCAGAACCCCATGGGTACTAACGGAGGCATAACTCGCTCACGATCCACAATGCGGCTTGACCGACCCTAGGATTCACACGCCTTTATTTTTTCTTTTTTTATTACGGATTTTTTTCTCTTTTCGAGGTATATGCGGATGACCCGTTTGCAGAACATACCAAGGAGGCAAGGACCTCTGGCATACAAGGGAATCCCCAGGTGGTCTCTATTAAACAATTGACATATTTGTTTTACATACCCACACGCAATTCACCCTTGGTTGCGGCATGTTAAATAGCTTTACTTGCTTATCACATTACTTGCACAAAGTACGCCTCGACGTACTAATTACATCACAATGGTGAATAAATCGTGGCGTCAGCTTATTACTTAATTTTCCTGTTTCCTCACCTTTGTATATATTACTTATTGCACACATACACCATGGTATGCATTACTGTGCCAGGGGCTTCATTACACCCGCATTACGGCAATAAAAGTCCGAACACTTTCCTAGTATAGTTCGGCACCCCGAACTTATAGCATTATATGCATCGGCTCCGAATCATGTCTTTGGTCAATAGTTGGGTTGCCCGGCTCTTGTGCTTACTACCTTACGTTCCGCTATATCGGCTAGGGTAGTAA
This sequence comes from Triticum urartu, assembly GCF_003073215.2. Taxonomy (NCBI): domain Eukaryota; kingdom Viridiplantae; phylum Streptophyta; class Magnoliopsida; order Poales; family Poaceae; genus Triticum; species Triticum urartu. The sequence goes on from NC_053024.1 coordinate 544,532,197, forward strand.
ATGGAGAACTACTGCAATTGTGTCCTGGTTCTTCCAGATGAGCACCTCAGTAGAGAAAGCCGAAAACTGACTGTCATAATGCGGTGAGAGCTGGTCAGCTGTTCGAGAGGTTCCAAATCGTTAGAGATTTTTTCCGCTTCTTGCGAAGAATCGGTTCCTCCGATTAGGCATGTACAACGCCCCTAGTTCGGCCTTCCGAATACCAGGGGCTTCGCCAACTTTCTCAATTGTCAAACTCCTATGGCTAAGTGAGGGCGGTAAAGGCTGCATAGTCTGATTGCTTTGTTCGTTGTGCTAAACACCTCCTTTAAGGACCAGAATGTGGAGTAAAGAGTGTTTATATTTATCCCGAACACCCCCGTACTATCTACGTGGGGGCAGAAGCCGACGACTGGTCAACCCTCAGATTTCATAAATGGCCGCACAGGAGGTAAAATGTAAATCGCAAGCATTATAATACATAACATCATTGTTCCATATTACAGGATAGGATAATACAAATGTTCTCATGGGAATATGACATCCTTCGAACATTGCTCTGCCACAAGGTGGGATCCCTCCAGGACGCCATCAAAATAGAGCTCGGGTCGACGATGCTCCTTGCCCTCCGGCGACCCCTCGGTCATCAGCTTCTTGGCATCTAGCTTTGCCCAATGCGTCTTGACGTGGGCAAATGCCATACGCACACCTTCAATACAGACCGACCGCTTCATGGCTTCGAGCCGCGGACAGGCACTTACAAGCCGCTTAACAAGTCCGAAGTAGCTGCTAGGTATAGGCTCGGCATGCCACATCCGGACTATCAGGTCCTTCATGGTTAGCTCTGCCGACCTGTGCAGCTCGACCAACTGCTTTAGCTGGTCGCTGAAGGGCAACGGATGTTCGGGTCCAAGATATTGGGACCGGAACAGCTTCTCCGTAGACATCCCTTCTTCGGCTCTATAATGCTCGGCAGCATCTGATATACTGCGCGGTAGATCCGTAAACGCCCCTGGAAAACCCAAATTCGGATAAGTACAAGGAACGTTTCTTCTACATACTTGCTTTGCATGGTGAAAGAATTACCCGCCGCAATCTCCTTGGCCGCCTGAATTTCCTGGAGGGTGTTCTGGGCTTCGGCTCGTGCATCCTGTGCGCTCCGGTGGGCCTTCACCATTTCGGACTCTTGCGCCTTACAATCACGCTCCAAGGACTCAAATCTCTCGATCGCACCCCGGAGTTGTTCCCGCGCCTCGCCAACCTAGGTCTCGTGCTTCTCGCGTGCGGCGCGTTCCTTGGCCGCTTTGTCCTCGGCCTTGGCTAACGCCTTCTTGAGGGCTACCACCTCGGTCGTGGCCCCTAATAAAGTTTATGACACCTCAGTCCGGACGGACTATTCATATTTTCTTAAAACGTACCCGCAGGTTACTGCATACCTTGGCTATCCTCCAGCTGCTCCTTCACGAGGCCGAGCTCTTCCTCGGCCCGCTCCAGTCTCCGCTTCTGTCCGGAGACCTCCGCAGCAAGAGTGGTGGCAGCCTGTAGCGATACCTGCTTATTCACACAAACAACTTATGTTAGACTCCTGCGATATTTCTTCTCGATCCTCTGTTCGCCTTTTTCTTTCTGAACACCAAACAGAGCATCATGGGCTACTGTCTATACTGTGATATTCTTCCAACAAATGCATTACTTACCTCAAAGCCCGATAGAAGGCTAGTGCAAGCTTCGGTGAGTCTGCTTTTTGCAAACTGGACCTTCTCTATTACCGTGCCCATAAGGGCACGGTGTTCATCCACAATAGAGGCGCCTCGTAGCGCCTCCAGCAGATTATCCGGTGCCTCTGGTTGGATAGACGTCACCGGCGGAACAGGCACATTCCCTCCTTTTCGAGAATGCCGTTCGCTTGACTCCGGAGCTGCATAAATCTCCGGAATGGTATCCGGCTCAAGTCCGAAGGGAACTCGGCCCCCGTCACCAGTCCCCATAGGGGATTTTTTTCCCGTGTGTCCGGCGACTGAGGAATCGTCCTGGGGTGCCACCCCGACGATTTCCCGAAGCCCCCCCGGTCGGGGAAGGTCTTTTGCGACACCACCTCGTCGTCACCCTTGGGAGAGACGGAATGAGCAGGTGGCGGAGACATGCTAGCCATCTCCTTTGAGTCTAGCGACCCATCTGTCGAGGATCGCGGGGAGCCATCATGTGCTGGACTGCAATAACAAGGTTTAAGGTATATCAATATTACAAACTGGGAAGGGCAGGCGTTTTCGGATTCTGGTACTTACGAGGTGGCCCGAGGCTTGGTCCGGCGAGGTTGCTCCGGACTGCTATCAACATCCCACACGGAGTTATCCGCGAGGGAGCCTCTAACCCTCTTAGGCGCTTTCGCCTCCGGATTTGCGGGGGCCGCTCTCTTCTTCCTCCCCACTTCAGGTAGGGAGTCGCTTTCTTCTTCCTCTTCATCGTCATTGTCAGTGGACGAAGAGGAAGTCTCATCTTCAGACATCATGTCCGGAGCGCCTTTTTGGCGAGGGCCCTTCTTGGCCCCTTTGGTCGCTTTCTTGGCCGTCTTCTCTGGCACCTCATAAGGTGTTGGAAAAAGCATTTTCGTCAGTAATGAGAATTCTTGGTCTTCGGGCAGCGGAGCTGGACAGTTAATCCCCTCAGCTATTGCTACCTCTTGAGCACTGCGTTGGATTTCCCCGAAGAGGAAAGGATGATGCAGCAAAGTAGAGTAAGTATTTCCCTCAGTTTTTGAGAACCAAGGTATCAATCAAGTAGGAGGCTATGCGCGAGTCCCTCGTACCTACACAAAGCAAATAACTCCTCGCAACCAACGCGATAAGGGGTTGTCAATCCCTTCACAGTCACTTACGAGAGTGAGATCTGATAGATATGATAAGATAATATTTTTGGTATTTTTATGATAAAGATGCAAAGTAAAATAAAAGCAAAGGAAATACCTAAGTATTGGAAGATTAATATGATGAAGATAGACCCGGGGGCCATAGGTTTCACTAGTGGCTTCTCTCAAGAGCGTAAGTATTTTACAGTGGGTGAACGAATTACTGTTGAGCAATTGACAGAATTGAGCATAGTTATGAGAATATCTAGGTATGATCATGTATATAGGCATCACGTCCAAGACAAGTAGACCGACTCCTGCCTGCATCTACTACTATTACTCCACTCATCGACTGCTATCCAGCATGCATCTAGAGTATTAAGTTCATGAAAACAGAGTAACGCCTTAAGCAAGATGACATGATGTAGAGGGATAAACTCATGCAATATGATGAAAACCCCATCTTGCTATCCTCGATGGCAACAATACATTACGTGCCTTGCTGCCTCTACTGTCACTGGGAAAGGACACCGTAAGATTGAACCCAAAGCTAAGCACTTCTCCCATTGCAAGAAAGATCAATCTAGTAGGCCAAACCAAACTGATAATTCGAAGAGACTTGCAAAGATAACCAATCATACATAAAAGAATTCAGAGAAGATTCAAATATTGTTCATAGATAGACTTGACCATAAACCCACAATTCATCGGTCCCAACAAACACACCGCAAAAACAAGATTACATCGAATAGATCTCCACAAGAGAGGGGGAGAACATTGTATTGAGATCCAAAAAGAGAGAAGAAGCCATCTAGCTAATAAATATGGACCCGTAGGTCTGAGGTGAACTACTCACACTTCATCGGAGGGGCTATGGTGTTGATGTAGAAGCCCTCTGTGATGGATACCCCCTCCGGCGGAGCTCCGAAACAGGCCCCAAGATGGGATCTGGTGGATACAGAAAGTTGCGGCGGTGGAATTAGGGTTTTGGCTCCGTATCTGATCGTTTGGGGGTACGTAGGTATATATAGGAGGAAGGAGTAGGTCGGTGGAGCAACAGGGGGCCCACGAGGGTGGAGGGCGCGCCTAGGAGGGTAGGCGCGCCCCCTACCTCGTGGCCTCCTCCTTTGTTTCTTGACATAGGGTCCAAGTCTCCTGGATCATGTTCGGTGAGAAAATCACGTTCCCAAAGGTTTCATTCCGTTTGGACTCCGTTTGATATTCCTTTTCTTCGAAACCCTAAAATAGGAAAAAAAAGAGCAATTCTGGGTTGGGCCTCCGGTTAAAGGTTAGTCCCAAAAATAATATAAAAGTGGATAATAAATCCCAATAATGTCCAAAACGGTAGATAATATAGCATGGAGCAATCAAAAATTATAGATATGTTGGAGACGTATCAAGCATCCCCAAGCTTAATTCCTGCTCGTCCTCGAGTAGGTAAATGATAAAAACAGAACTTTTGACGCGGAGTGCTACTTGGCATAATTTTAATGTAATTCTTCTTAATTGTGGTATGAATATCCAGATCCAAAAGATTCAAGATAAAAGTTCATATTGACATAAAAATAATAATACTTCAAGCATACTAACTAAGAAATTATGTCTTCTCAAAATAACATGGCCAAAAAAAGTTCATCCCTACAAAATCATATAGTTTAGTCATGCTCCATTTTCGTCACACAAGAATGCTCTCATCATGCACAACCCCGATCACAAGCCAAGCAATTGTTTCATACTTTAGTAATCTCAAACCTATAAACTTTCACGCAATATATGAGCGCGAGCCATGGATATAGCACTATGGGTGGAATAGAATATAATGAGGGGTTTATATTGAGAAGACAAAAAAGGAGAAAGTCTCAAATCAACGAGGCTAATCAATGGGCTATGGAGATGCCCATCGATTGATGTTAATGCAAGGAGTAGGGGTTGCCATGCAACGGATGCACTAGAGCTATAAATGTATGAAAGCTCAACAAAAGAAACTAAGTGGGTGTGCATCCAACTTGCTTGCTCACGAAGACCTAGGGCACTTAAGGAGGCCCATTGTTGGAATATACAAGCCAAGTTCTATAATGAAAATTTCCCACTAGTATATGAAAGTGACAAAACAAAAGACTCTCTATCATGAAGATTATGGTGCTACTTTGAAGCACAAGTGTGGCAAAGGATAGTAACATTGTCCCTTCTCTCTTTTTCTCTCATTTTTTTTCATTTGGGCCTTTCTCTTTTTTATGGCCTTTATCCCTTTTTTCCTCACTTGGGACAATGCTCTAGAAAATGATGATCATCACACTTCTATTTATTTACAACTCAATGATTACAACTCGATGCTAGAGCAAAAGATGACTCTATATGAATGCCTCCGGCGGTGTACCGGGATATGCAATAAACCAAGAGTGACATGTATCAAAGAATTATGAACGGTGGATTTGCCACAAATACTATGTCAACTACATGATCATGCTAAGCAGTATGACAATGATGAATATGTCATGATAAACGGAATGGTGGAAAGTTGCATGGCAATATATCTCGGAATGGCTATGGAAATGCCGTAATAGGTAGGTATGGTGGCTGTTTGGAGGAAGATATAAGGAGGTTTATGTGTGAAAGAGCGTATCATATCACGGGGTTTGGATGAACTGGCGAAGTTTGCACCAACTCTCAATGTGAGAAAGGGCAATGCACGGTACCGAAGAGGCTAGCAATGATGGAAGTTGAGAGTGCGTATAATCCATGGACTCAACATTAGTCATAAAGAACTCACATACTAATTGCAAAAATCTACAAGTCATCAAAAACCAAGCACTACGCGCATGCTCCTAGGGGGATAGATTGGTAGGAAAAGACCATCGCTCATCCCTGACCGCCACTCATAAGGAGGACAATCAAATTACACCTCATGTTTCAAATTTGTTACATAACGTTTACCATACGTGCATGCTACGGGACTTGCAAACTTCAACACAAGAATTTCTCAAATTCACAACTACTCAACTAGCACGACTTTGATATTATTACCTCCATATCTCAAAACAATCATCAAGCATCAAACTTCTCTCAGTATTCAAAACACTCATAAGAATTTTTTTAGTAATCTTGAACACCTAGCAAATTAGGATTATTTAAGCAAATTACCATGCTATTTAAGACTCTCAAAATAATCTAAGTGAAGCATGAGAGATCAATAGTTTCTATAAAACAAATCCACCACCGTGCTCTAAAAGATATAAGTGAAGTACTAGAGCAAAACTATATTACTCAAAAAGATATAAGTGAAGCACATAGAGTATTCTAACAAATTCCAAATCATGTATGGATCTCTCAAAAGGTGTGTACAGCAAGGATGATTGTGGTAAACTAAAAAGCAAAGACTCAAATTGTACAAGACGCTCCAAGCAAAACACATATCATGTGGTGAATAAAAATATAGGTCCAAGCAAAGTTACCCGTAGAAGTAGACGAAAAGAGGGGATGCCTTCCGGGGCATCCCCAATCTTTGGCTTTTAGGTGTCCTTAGATTATCTTGGGGGTGCCATGGGAATCCCCAAGCTTAGGCTCTTGCCACTCCTTGTTTCATAATCCATCAAATCTTTACCCAAAACTTGAAAACTTCACAACACAAAACTTAAAGTAGAAAATCTCGTGAGCTAAGTTACCGAAAGAAAACAAAAGACCACTTCAAGGTACTGTAATGAACTCACTATTTATTTATATTGGTGTTAAACCTACTGTATTACAACTTTCCTATGGTTTATATACTATTTTACTAGCCATAGATTCATCAAAATAAGCAAACAACACACGAAAAACAGAATCTGTCAAAAACAGAACAGTCTGTAGTAATCTGTAGCTAGCGCAAGATCTGGAACCCCAAAAATTCTAAAATACATTTCTGGACGTGGGGAATTTATCTATTAATCATCTGCAAAAATAATTAACTAAATAGCACTTTCCAAATAAAAATGGCAGCAGTTCTCGTGAGCGCTAAAGTTTCTGTTTTTTACAGCAAGATATCAAGACTTTCCCCAAGTCTTCCCAACGGTTCTACTTGGCACAAACACTAATTAAACACAAAAACACAAACTAAACAAAACTAAACAGAGGCTAGATAAATTATTTATTACTAAAAAGGAGCAAAATGCAAGGAATAAAAACAAAATTGGGTTGCCTCCCAACAAGCGCTATCGTTTAACGCCCCTAGCTAGGCATAAAAAGCAAGGATAGATCTAGGTATTGCCATCTTTGGTAGGCAATCCATAAGTGGCTCTCATAATAGATTCATAAGGTAATTTAATTTTATTTCTAGAAAGTGTTCCATGCCTTTCTTTAACGGAAATTGGAATCTAATATTTCCTTCCTTCATATCAATAATTGCACCAATCGTTCTAAGGAAAGGTCTACCAAGAATAATAGGTCATGAAGGATTGGAATCTATGTCAAGAACAATAAAATCTATGGGTACATGATTCCTATTTGCAACAATAAGAACATCATTAGTTCTTCCCATAGGTTTCTTAATAGTGGAATCCGCAAGGTGCAAGTTTAGAGAGCAATCATCAAAATCACGGAAACCTAACAAATCACACCAAGTCTTTGGAATCGTGTAAACACTAGCACCCAAATCACATAAAGCATAGAACTAATGATCTTTAATCTTAATTTTAATAGTTGGTTCCCACTCATCATAAAGTTTTCCAGGGATAGAAACTTCCAACTCAAGTTTTTCTTCATAAGATTGCATCAAGGCATCAACGACATGTTTAGTAAACGCTTTATTTTGACTATAAGCGCGAGGAGAATTTAGCACGGCTTGCAACAAGGAAATACAATCAATCAAAGAGCAATTTTCATAATTAAATTCCTTGAAATCCAAAATAGTGGGTTTAGCAGCATCTAGGTTTTTAATTTCTTCAATCCCACTTTTATCAAATTTAGCATCAAGATCTAAAAACTCCGAATTCTTGGAATGCCTTCTAGGTAAAGGTGGATCATATTCAGTCCCATCATTATTAAGATTCATATTGTAAAACAAAGATTTAATAGGGGCACATCAATAACCTTTAGATCTTCATCTTTATTTTCATAGGAACTAGAAGAACACGCTCTTATAAAGGCATCTTTCTTAGCACGCATCCTAGCGGTTCCTTCTTTGCACTCATCAATGGAAATTCTCATGGCTTTGAGAGACTCATTGATATCATGCTTAGGTGGAATAGATCTAAGTTTCAAAGAATCAACATCAAGAGAAATTCTATCAATGTTCCTAGCCAACTCATCAATCTTAAGCAATTTTTCTTCAATCAACGCATTGAAATTCTTTTGCGAAGTAATAAATTATTTAATATTAGATTCAAAATCAGAGGGCATTTTATTATAATTTCCGTAAGAATTGTTGTAGGAATTACCATAGTTATTAGAGGGATTACTAGGATAAGGCCTAGGATTGAAATTTCCTCTATATGCGTTGTTACCAAAATCGTTCCTACCAACAAAATTCACATCCATAGATTCATTATTATTCTCAATCAAAGTAGACAAGGGCATATCATTAGGATCAGAAGAAAGACTTTTACTAGCAAATAATTTCATAAGTTCATCCATCTTTCCACTCAAAACATTAATTTCTTCTATTGCATGCACCTTTTTATTAGTAGATCTTTCAGTATGCCATTGAGAATAATTAACCATACTATTATCTAGGAGTTTAGTAGCTTCTCCTAAAGTGATTTCCATAAAAGTGCCTCCCGCGGCCGAATCTAAAAGATTTCTAGAAGCAAAATTCAATTCGGCATAAAAAATTTGTATAATCATCCACAAATTCAAACCATGAGTAGAGCAATTACGTATCATTAATTTCATCCTCTCCCAAGCTTGTGCAACATGTTCATGATCAAGTTGCTTAAAATTCATAATATAGTTTCTAAGGGAGATGATCTTAGCGGGAGGAAAATACTTAGAGATAAAAGCATCTTTGCACTTATTCCAAGAATCAATACTATTTTTAGGCGAAGACGAAAACCAAGCTTTAGCACAATCTCTAAGCGAAAAAGGAAATAGGTTCAATTTAACAATATCGTTATCCACATCTTTCTTCTTTTGCATATCACACAAATCAACGAAGCTATTTAGATGGGTAGCGGCATCTTCACTAGGAAGGCCGGAAAACGGATCTTTCATGACAAGATTCAGCAAAGCGGTATTAATTTCACAAGATTCAACATCGGTAGGAGGAGCAATCGGAGTGCTAATAAAATCATTGTTGTTGGTATTGGTGAAGTCACACAATTTAGTGTTATCTTGAGTCATCGTGACAAGCAAGCAATCCAACACACAAGCAAACAAAAAGCAAGCGGGCAAAAAGAGGCAAATAGAGAAAGAGAGGGAGGCTAGAGAGAGAGGGCGAATAAAACGGCAAGGGTGAAATGGGGGAGAGGAAAACGAGAGCCAAATGGCAAATAATGTAAAGCGGGAGATAAGGATTGTGATGGGTACTTGGTATATTGACTTTTGCGTAGACTCCCCGGCAACGGCGCCAGAAATCCTTCTTGCTACCTCTTGAGCACTGCGTTGGATTTCCCCGAAGAGGAAAGGATGATGCAGCAAAGTAAAGTAAGTATTTCCCTCAGTTTTTGAGAACCAAGGTATCAATCCAATAGGAGACTACGCGTGAGTCCCTCGTACCTGCACAAAGCAAATAACTCCTCGCAACCAACGCGATAAGGGGTTGTCAATCCCTTCACGGTCACTTACGAGAGTGAGATCTGATAGATATGATAAGATAATATTTTTTGTATTTTTATGATAAAGATGCAAAGTAAAATAAAAGCAAGGAAATAACTAAGTATTGGAAGATTAATATGATGAAGATACACCCGGGGGCTATAGGTTTCACTAGTGGCTTCTCTCAAGAGCATAAGTATTTTATGGTGGGTGAACGAATTACTATTGAGCAATTGACAGAATTGAGCATAGTTATGAGAATATCTAGGTATGATCATGTATATAGGCATCACGTCCAAGACAAGTAGACCGCCTCCTGCCTGCATCTACTACTATTACTCCACTCATCGACCGTTATCCAGCATGCATCTAGAGTATTAAGTTCATGAAAACAGAGTAACGCCTTAAGCAAGATGACATGATGTAGAGGGATAAACTCATGCAATATGATGAAAACCCTATCTTGTTATCCTTGATGGCAACAATACAATACGTGCCTTGCTGCCCCTATTGTCACTGGGAAAGGACACCGCAAGATTGGACCCAAAGCTAAGCACTTCTCCCATTGCAAGAAAGATCAATCTAGTAGGCCAAACCAAACTGATAATTCGAAGAGACTTGCAAAGATAACCAATCATACATAAAAGAATTCAGAGAAGATCCAAATATTGTTCATAGATAGACTTGATCATAAACCCACAATTCATCGGTCTCAACAAACACACTGCAAAAAGAAGATTACATCGAATAGATCTCCACAAGAGAGGGGGAGAACATTGTATTGAGATCCAAAAAGAGAGAAGAAGCCATCTAGCTAATAAATATGGACCCGTAGGTCTGAGGTGAACTACTCACACTTCATCGGAGGGGCTATGGTGTTGATGTAGAAGCCCTCTGTGATGGATACCCCCTCCGGCGGAGCTCCGGAACAGGCCCCAAGATGGGATCTCGTGGATACAGAAAGTTGCGGTGGTGGAATTAGGGTTTTGGCTCCGTACCTGATCGTTTGGGGGTACGTAGGTATTTATAGGAGGAAGGAGTACGTCGGTGGAGCAACAGGGGGCCCACGAGGGTGGAGGGCGTGCTTGGGGGTAGGCGCGCCCCCCTACCTCGTGGCCTCCTCCTTTGTTTCTTGACGTAGGGTCCAAGTCTCCTGGATCATGTTCGGTGGGAAAATCACGTTCCCGAAGGTTTCATTCCGTTTGGACTCCGTTTGATATTCCTTTTCTTCGAAACCCTAAAATAGGCAAAAAAACAGCAATTCTGGGCTGGGCCTCTGGTTAATAGGTTAGTCCCAAAAATAATATAAAAGTGGATATAAAGCCCAATAATGTCCAAAACAGTAGATAATATAGCATGGAGCAATCAAAAATTATAGATACATTGGAGACGTATCAGCTATCTTGATCCAGTTCTGAAAACACGGGTAGTAGAGCTTAGGCTTTTTCTCAAAATATGCTAGTAAAGGGTACGCCTTGAAAACATTAAAAGAACTTACCGGGTTAGCCTGGCATTTTAAGCTAAGCCCATGATCTTCGGTCGTGGGCGGTGGCGTCTCGCCGGCCTTGAAGAGCACTTTCCAGATTTCTTCATGCGTTGTGCCGAAGAGCTCTAGTAGCGTCTGGTGCTTGGCCGGATCGTACTCCCACAGATAGCAAGTCCGGTGTTGGCACGGGAGGACCCGACGAATGAGCATGACCTGGACCACATTGACAAGCTTGATCTTCCTATCTATCATGTTCTGGACGCACGTCTGAAGCCCAGTCAGCTCGTCCGAGGGACCCCAGGTTAGGCCCCTCTCTTGCCAGGAGGTGAGCCGCATCGGGATTCCGGATCGGAATTTGGGGGCCGCCACCACTAAAAAAAAGACACATCCATGACATTTTGGGCCGAACGAAAAAAAATTCTGTCATACATATGACACTTCTATGATGATAATTGTGACAAAACCCGGTATCATCACAGATGTAGTGGGCTCCTACTTTTATGACAAAAAATCATGACAGAAAATGTGTTTTTCGTCCTGGGCGGGCCGGAGACGCAGCTGCATGACATTCTTTGGGCCGTCCATGGCGGAAAAAACTGTGGTAGAAGCGAGGGGGAGGAAAATTTCGGGGAGTTCCCGGTTACGGTGGGAGGTCGGGGGGCCAAGCGATGCGCGTTTCTCTCGTACACGTACGCGCATGTGTGCGAGGCGTTGGCTCTAACTGAACCCGGGTGAGGCGTTGGGCTCTAATTAACTGAACCCGAGCAATTGCACTGCTTGCTACGCGTTACTGAACCCGAGCAATCGATCGATGGATGTTAACTGAACCCGATCGAGCGATTCCTTCGCTACTGCTGCTAACTAAAGCCGATCGATGCTGCCTCTGGGATGAACAGTGAGCGTTGCGGGGGGTTTGGATGAACAGTGAGCGGTGCCGTTGCCTCTGGATGAACATGACCCCGTGGTGTGGTGGAGGGCTGGATGAACAGTAGACGGTGGAGGGGTGCCCGTGGAGGGGTGGTTGAACAGGACCCCGTGGTGTGGAGGGTTGGATGAACAGTAGACGGTGGAGGGGTGGTTGAACAGTAGCCGGTGGAGTAGCGCGCGGTGGAGGCTGGATGAACAGGAGCCTGTGGAGGCTAGAGGAGGTCGACGGTGGAGATGAACAGTATCCCGTGGAGTCCCATTTTGTGATACGCCACACCCCTCCCGATGAACAGGACCCCCGTTTTGACCGTAGGAGGTCCGTTTCGTCCGTTTTGCAGTACGCCACACCCCTCCCGATTAACAGGACCCCCGTTTCGACCGTAGGAGGTCTGTTTCCTCCGTTTTGCGGTACACCAGACCCCTCCCGATCAACAGGACCCCGTTCCGAACGTAGGAGGTCCGTTTCCTCCGTTGTGCGGTACGCTAGGCCTTGTTTCCATCGCCTGTTCCGTCCAAGCCCTCCCGATGAACACGATCACGCATTCCGTTCCGACCCGGCCGGTTGGCTCCCACGCGTTTCGTTTCCTCCTGATGAACACGACGCATTCCGTTGCCTCCCCATGAACATGACGCATTCCGTTGCCTCCCCATGAACACGACGACGACGCTATTTCTCCGTTCCGACCTAGCCATGTACACGAGCCCTGGCCGTACGTATGCGCGAGTAGGCGTTCGCGACCCTGCCCGTATGTACGTACGTGGTCGTATTTTCTTTCTTGCACCCTAGCCGTTGTATGTACGTGTACATGCTATGTGCGCGCCTCTAGTACGACACGTAGGCGCCTCTACTACGACACGTGCGCACCTCTACATTGACCAGTATATATGTACATACACGTTCGCGACAAGAATGACAATGCTACATACGCTTCGACCAAATGGGTCCCGACTGTCAGGCACTTCCTTGCTTGCGAAGATGTAGCTGGTGGGTCCGAGCAGTCACGGGAGCGAATCGTTTTGTTTGTTTTTTTTGCCCGGACGCACTTCCTTGCGTGCGAAGATGTAGCTGCTGGGTCCCAGCAGTCAGGGGGGAATCGTTTTGTTTTTTTGCCCAGACGCACTTCCTTGCGTGCGAAGATGTAGCTGGTGAGTCCTAGCAGTCAGGGGGGCGAATCGTTTTTTTTCGGACACACTTCCTTGCGTGCGAAGATGTAGCTGGTGGGTCCCAGCAATCAGGGGGCGAATCGTTTTTTTCAGACGCACTTCCTTGCGTACGAAGATGTAGCTGGTGGGTCCCAGCAGTCAGGGGGAAACATTTTTTTCGCGAAATACGGTGGCCCGTCCGGTGGGTCCCCACTGTCAGGTGGAGGAATAATTATTTTGCGCGTAATAAGGAGGCACTTCCTTGCTGCGGCCGTGGACCCAGCTGTCAGTCTCTCCACGTACAGTCCACGTCTGAGGGAAGCCATTCCTTGACCACATTGACCACGCCGCGCCGAGAGCACCAGGGCGGTGGACGACGGTGAGGCCTAGGAAGGGGACGGCGCGGATCTGGGGAAGACGCGGCAGTGGATTCCCACGCATAGAGGAGTATGAGGGTTCACTCGTTCGGCTGCGGTGTGAGGCTGCCGTCACCGCAGAATAACAGGGGGTGTGGGTGCGTAGAGGGATGGCCTGGCCAGCGGTGGGAGCAGTAGGGGGCGGTGAGGCCTCTGCAGCATCACAGCCGGCCACGGGCGGCAGGAGTAGGCAACACAACCGGCGCTGCTTTGGGCGGCTGGAGCAAGAAGACCAGAGGTTGAAGAAGCACTACGGCCGTTGGATGGACATCGTACGGTCACTGGAGCTAGAATCGTTCATATATTGACTAAAGTTGACAAAGGCCTCCGTCCCATTCAACTTAGTAGGCCCACAAGTCTGCCTCCCACCAAGGTGGGTCCTAGGTAGCACGGGCTATTTGTTTTTTTGTGCGTAATAAGGAGGCACTTTCGGTGGGTCCGAGCTGACAGCGGGGGGAACGTTTTTTTCGTGAAATACGATGGCCCGTCTTGTGGGTCCCAGGAGTCAGGGGGAAATGTTTTTTTCGCGAAATACTGGTGGCCCGTCCGGTGGGTCCCTGCTGTCAGGTGGAGGAATAATTATTTTCCGCGTAATAAGGAGGCACTTTCTTGCGGCTGCCGTGGACCCAGCTGTCAGCCTCTCCACGTACAGTACTCTTCCGATGGAAGTCGGTCATTGACCAAATTGACCACGCCGCGCCGAAAGCACCACGGCGGTGGATGACGGTGAGGCCTAGGAAGGGGACGACGCGGAGCCAGGGAAGACGCGCCAGTGGAAGCCCGCGCGGAGAGGAGTACGAGGGTTCACCGGTTCGGCTGCGATGTGAGGTTGCCGTCACCGCAGAATAACAGGGGGTGTGGGTGAGTAGAGGGATGCCCTAGCCAGCGGTGGGAGTAGTAGGGGGCGCTGATGCCTGCGTGGCAGCACAGCCGGCCACGGGAGGTGGGAGTAGGCGGTCCCGCCGGCGCTGCTTTGGCGGCTGGAGCATGAAGATCAGAGATTGAAGAAACACGACGGCCGTTGGATTGACATCCAACGGTTACGTCTGCTAGAATCATTTGTTGACGTATATAATAACTAAAAAAATCTTGCATACGCGTCAACTAAACAGGCCCACAAGTCAGACCACTCCCTCTTTTTTTAATAATTTATATATAGCTCATGGCAACTTCTTATGCAATTTATTGCAGTCTTTTTTTGGTTGGCCAGGGCCAATTTCGCATATTTCTGTGGGTCCCAAACTATTTTTAATACCGAAATGTCGAGCCAGATTTAAAGTACTTTGAAGATATATTTAAATTAGGTTAATGCCCAGTGAAATAGGAATCTGAAAATGTGAAAAAATTCAGAAATTATAAAGTAATTGCCAATTTGTCATCTGTTTTTATATTTACAACCCATTTCATATTACTTTCAAGATTTGCAGGCGTCTTGAAAGAGTTGCAGCCCATCATGACGTAGAAAAATAAGTAGGCCTGGATTGGGTATTCTTCAGAAAAAATAAACTGGGCTCATTTTCGCAAAGAAAAAATAGTTGGGCTGGTCACATGGTGAACATAAAATATAAGCCTGGGCTAGACGGGCCACAGCCCAGTTCAAACCCTACTCCGTCTCAACAATACCAAACAAAAAAAATACTGCTCGAGTAGCTATGTCCCAGGTGTCAGCCGATCTTGTGCTGTTCTCTTGTCTATTGACTATATGCGCTCATAATGTCGTGGGTCCCAGATGTCAGGAAAACACTAGGAGGAAGCATTTTTTTCCATACGCTGAGGTGGTGGGCCCCTACTGTCATCCTCTCCACGTACTTCTGTCGATTCCTATTGTTTGTTGACCATGTTGACAACGCGAGAGGGAAGCGCCGCGGCGAGCGCACCAAAGCGCGCGGAGGACGTCGGCGTTAACAATTTTGGAGACGATGGGGCGGCGATGCGTGCACTGAGGCGCAGCCAGCCGTGGGAGGCGGAAGCAGGCAGCCCCGCCGGCGCTGGTTTAGTTTTGGCGGCTGGAGGAAGATAGGACTGAAGAAACACGACAGACTGTAAAAGCAGCAGGAGTACTTAACAACCTTAACTGAAACCAGCAGGGGCACTTAACAACCAAAGCTGAAAGCAGTATGAGTACTTATACAGGTTCAACCGTACAAAGCACGCCTCAAATAGTGCTACTTTGCCTACAGTTAACCAAGGGTGAGGCCGACAAGCCCCAGGACAAGGCCCAGGCGCCACCCCGCGCATCCACAACCTTCTGAAAGCGGCTTCATCTCGCAACGTGGTCAATAAATAGGATATTTGCTTTAGAGCCATGGAAAAGCATGAACATAATCTTCTGTCCTATTCTCCAAGATGGACGGGCCTTCATTATTTGTGACCACCCATGAATAAGTATCTTTTCACCTCCAAGGGGAATTGAGTAGGTCGACATAAACATCATGTTGTGACCAAGCCCAAGTCTGACCCGACCATGGTCAGGCATCTGTATAGGAACAATAGAACTCGGCAGTTCCTGTTTCAAGAAGATCATAGCTGTAAAACTGTGTATAAGCAATAGTTTATGAACAACATATATAACAGACAACAGCTCGTACCATAAGTTTTTCGACATAGTTGGACCTGTTCAACGAGTGCAGCAGTGGCACACATATCCCACGTGGCCTTCCACCATTGAACCACCCCACAAGGACCTCAAGACGATCAATAAAGTGTAGGAACTTGTGGATGTCGATCCAGTCAACTTCAGTGCCATTAGTAACAGCCGAGTTATTACAGAGTAACAAACGAGCAGACTGCTTAACTCTGAAAAAACCTACACGTGCCACCAATTATAAGAAAATATTAGTTAGAAGTAGCATCTTCGTGAGAGATTCGTTGCTACTTCTAAAGCTAAATTGTGATTAGTTAGACAGAATAGGTGGATTAAGAAGTAATCGAGGCAACAAGCAAGAACCAGATACAAAACTAACATGGATGAACTATTGGAACAACGTCGGGGTGGACGATCGCAGTGAAGATGAGACCAGGTTCTGCTATTTCCATCAACATTCGTGCGCCAACTTTCAGTCTGTAACACTTGAGAAAGTTTATCCAAGTTCGGCCATAAAAAAAGCAGCGATCTTCTTGGTTCATGAACCCAACTCGGAACTTATATCCATGGCTTGTCTTCACTGTGACCATTAAACTAGTGTATTCAGTTATGGCAAGGCCGAGCATCTTGAGTACATGTGTTCTGGCAGAGCAAATAATACACTGCAGGAAAAATAATATGAGAACACAACATGTTCAAAAAAACCCACCCTCCCGGATAGAAAAGAGGATTCTAGGAACATACGGTGCGTGTTTCAAAATGATGCGTTAGGATGAGAAGGAACAAGTGTGGCGTCTCGCCGAGGGCGCAGAAACCTGTAGGGTACTCGCACTTTGGGCACTGCACATGAAACACACTAGATTCGGTAGGAAGAAAAATGCATCAACGGCGGCGGCTGCCATCCTAGGATTACCTACGACCAAGGGACTTGGATTTATCACGGATGGATGAAGAATTCGTACCTGGTTCTCCATGAGAAAACCCTATGCAATCACCGAGAGGGGGTTTTCTCTGAACAAGCAGACGAGGGAGAAGGGGATTCAGGCCCAGTGAAATATTGTCGCTTCGTCCGTCCAGCTTACTGCTAAAGCTGGAAATGGGGTTGTGATTTGACGGCTCATTGGGCATTACTATGGCGCTATGACCGGGGTGTGTCTACCGTGAAGTTGTGCACTCTAATTTGTGCATATGGCACGTGGACCCCGTTGCCGGTTGCCCCACATATCAGCGAAAGGAAGTAGAAAGACAGGAGTAACTAGTTACACATAAATATATTTTTTGACAGAGAGATACATTCTCTGTAAAGAAATATACAAATCGTTTATATCACAGGCTCACCTTGCCGCTCTGCAACGCACGGGCATTATGGGGGTTCAACTTTTTTTATGGGGGTTCAGCTGAGAATATAATACTCAGATAGGCTCACGCTTCTGGACTTTGGGCCGCAGGCCAACCCTGCATGTTTGGGGGCCCATGTGTTCTACCTCAGCGCTTTTCATATTGCAAGCGATCGGTACGGCGCTGGTTTTAGATGTTGTCGCAAGACGAATACACAAAATTGAATAAAGCACGGCAGCTCTTGGAATGAAATCAAACGACAGTTCCTAACCAGCAATCAGAGTTGCAATTCTATCAACGATATACCATGTGATAAATAATACCGTCATACTACTTATACACACATGACACTTGTTTCACCATGCCAGATTATTACATCAAAATATCTCGGAGGATAGATCAGTTCGGCAGTTGCGTGCTGCTACTGAAGAATTTCAAAGTTGATTTTGGACCAGCTCTCCTTGCCGAGAAAGTTCGATTTTGACATCATCCCCTACCGCAAGATATGATTTAGATTTGAATGTTGACCACCCTTTAGCATCAATCATCATGCGACCATCCTTTGTACTTACGGTATATTGAGCAGGTTCATTCACACCAAGGCTGCGCATGGTAAGACAAACTTGGCCGCGGTCGCCCGGATTGTTGAACGACTCCCTCGTTGCTCTAGGGATTCTCTGTTTGCAAACAAGAAGACATGCCCAAACAGTTAGATCAACACAGTGAATCATGTGAAACAACATGGAAAGAAAAAAGAACGAAGCACTTGGGCGCAATGCTTACCAAGAAGGTGGACATGTCGGTTTTTGTAAGGACTTTGGTATATGAAGTGCGAATTGCAGCCCAGTCTGTTGCCAGTGCAACTGCACGGGCCGGAGCAGATGCAAGTGCAAGTGTTGGTGCAGGTGCCGAAGCCGCTGCTGCTGCCGAAGATGGTGCTCCTTGTAGAGCTGGTATCGGTGTCGGAGCAGGTGCCAGTGTCGATGCCCGATCCTCCGGTAGATCAAACTGATCTGCTGACGCAGTCGGTGCCCAATCCTCAGCTGGATCAGACTGAGTCGCCGCCGCTGTCAGTGCTAGAGCAACTGTCAGTGCTCGATCTATGCGAGACAGCGGCGGTCGTGCCTGGTCTGCTATGATCAGCTTTCTAACTTGACTAGGATCCGTGACCGTGATCCAGTTTTTTTCTTCATTTCTTTACCTAATAATAAAAGGGCTACCGCTTCTTACTTCCGGTTTTCGTCCGTAAATCTTCGTCCGTCCGTCGGTACAATTTTTATACGTACTTTGCGGTCTTACCTGGCCTCGCCCGCCTGTCTAAAAACAAAGTCGGCCCAACAAAAATATATGCTGGTGCCAGGAATTGAACTCCCGACATTGGTATTAAGTACTACTATAGCCCAACCAACTGAGACAACTCAACATTCTGTTTTGGAAACAAGGATTACATGAATATTAATAGTCCCACCTCGCCCCCCTATATTCAACTCTTCCAATTTATATACCTCTTTGAAGTTCCTAGGTAACAAGGAAGCGTCCGGATCGATAAGCGAAGGTTAACGAGGGAAGGGGAATAGGAAAGGTCGGCCACATGATGGAGGGAGTCGACTAATTTCCTGAGAACATCTTGCATATACGGAAGAGATTGATGGCTGGGTAGCATGAGGGAAGACATGCATCTTGCATATACGGAAGAGATTGATGGCTGTGACAGCATGAGGGTTTGAAGAGAGAAAAAGCTCATCGAAAGAGCTTGAAGATATAGGGAAGACGGTCGAGGCTCCTACATCATCACCGCGGGAGATCGTACGCCAACGATGCGATCCCGACGCGAACAAGCTTGAAGAGAAGGGAGACGAAGAGAGACGGCCGAGGCTCCCTGCATCAGTGCAGGAGAGATGCTCCTGCGTGCACCAAGGTCTTCTCATGAAGAAGATGCTGATTTTTTTCCTTTGTAGACTGGGCCATTAACCTTTTTCTTTACTTATGTGAGGAGGTTCTCAAAAACAAAGTGATGGCCTTCTCACCAGTTCAGTATAATGAGGTGATCTTTTTTTTATTTGCATTGATCCCTTTGAAGGAATTAGATACTCTTGTCTAAAAGAAATTAGATACTCTGGAATGATGAATAGGGATGTCACTGTTGTTACTCTTCTTCCCTTATACATTATATTTTTAGAAGTTGATCTCATGTTATAAATTGACGGCTAATTGTTGCATTAACTTTATTCAGTGATGTAAATTTTATATATCTAACTGTGACCTTAATATGTTCGTATAGACCCATTGTGTTCTTATCTGGCTGATTATACACTTTTAACTCATAGAAATATCGCTATCAGTTTTACCATATCATAAATTTAGTTCTGCATACAACATCACGAGGGTAATTTGGCTCATCAGATGGTAGACACAATTTGGCTAGATTTCATGTGCCACCTTCTGTGACCAACACATGATCTCCCATGACCAGTGCTAGATCTCTTGTGTGTATTGGGCTGAAGATGCCCAATCTCCCCCCTAGGGTCCACGTCAAGAGGAGGCCAAACCCACCGGTCACTGTGACCGCTAGCATCTTAAAATGTTAAATTTTCTTATGTTTTAATTTGTTATTGGTAATATTTTATTTTATATTGACAAATATTGACTCTTTTGATGTTTATATTAAAGGGACCGTGTTCTCTTTTTGCCCCAGCCCCCCTGAAATCTCAGGACCGAGCCTGCCTCAGCGTCTTGGGTATAGGACCCCGCTTTACTATAGCACAAGAGAAGTCTGGTGTGGGAAGAAGAAGAAGAGAAAGGGAAATTTCCCCCTTAGGAACCGCTACTTCTAGCTGTTGAATAACCTGGGTTATCTTTACTCATGGTACATCATCTTTGGTATTAGTGCTTAGTTCCTTTTTACGTGTTTTCTCTTGACAAAGCAATGTGATATGCATATGTTGGTCTATGGTACTTGCTCACACACTTTGGATATACATCTTTACAAGTACTCCTTTATTTCTGTTTTTAATCTACAAGTTCTTTAGCATAAATGAAAGCAACTATGTGGAGTACCCTACGGCTCTTGCGAAGGTCATGATTCAGTCCCGGAGTTAATTGCATGTTTACGATTTTTCTTAAGCCGGTGTCGAGTAAGATTAGGAGTACCACTTAAGTCTGATGAAAGCGACACGGCCACATCTGGGCGGCACATAGATAGTGTTGCCTTTTATCTAGGAGACATTCTCTTCCTGGACTTCAATCAACTTCTACCAAAACACAAGTGATCCCTTGCTACTACCACATTGGTATACTGCTACTCATGTTACTCTGAATGGTTCTACTTTAAATTTTAGTGTGAACTCCCATAAAAAAAACGATGTTAACTAATTATCTGAAACTAAGTCCCCAACTAAGTCCAATAAATTGTGTCCGCAATCAATTCATCATTTCTATTATCGGTGAAACAAGTCCCACAACCCAGATTCCCAGTCGAGCAAACCATATGATTCATGTCACCTATCATTTGCTCCGTAGCAAAGCACCTGTGAGATGATGCCATTTTTGAGCCAACTTAGGTAAGCATAGCTCTTTTTTTAATCTAATTTAGGTAATTATATGCCATTTTGGAGGAATATAAGCTGAGTATTTGACATTTATGAGAGAACCAAGGTTATCATGCCATTTTTAAATGAATAAGCTATTTATGAGAGAATGAAGCTAAGTATGCTTTTTTTAAGCAAAACACTAGAGAAAACTTACCGTCATCACAACAAATGCGATCAAGATCGCAACGAAGGTAACAATTGATCCAACGGCATAATGATACCAAGCCTCATTATCAATGGCATATCTTCTAATCTTACTATTCTTCAAACGCATTGCATCTATCTTCAAGCACATTGCATCCATCTTGATCTTGTGACCGGCGGCGGCTATCGGTGTGCACAACCTCACCGTCCGAACGTATGCTATTTTTATCTCCCATTGCAACGCACGGGCATGTTTGCTAGTCTTTTAAACGCGAGAAGGACTAATTGTGGCGTTTTTGTTAAACCAAACTGCAGTTCATCATAGGGATTCAGCTTGTACTCAGACAACAGACTGATCCAATTTTTTCCAGTAATATAAGTGATGGACAGTGCCTTCGTTACTGACACGACATAAGAAGTGAAACCTGCAAAAATAGCCATCGTAGAGCAAACCAAACGGTTTATTCTGTGATGAATGTCACATGGCAAAACCTGCATTGTAAAATTGCAGGAAAAGAAAGAAAACATGACATTAAATCAATAAGATTTAGACAGTAAATCAATAAGATTTACTTGATGTGACATGCAGGGGCCCCGCCTACTCCCACAAGCAGGACAGTCCAAAGGCCGTGACAAATCGTATGGACCGAACATCCATGGGACTGGAAATCCTGGTGGGTGTGATAAACCCTGCAATGCATATAGATATTGGAGTGTAACCATAATTGATAAACCGTCCTCACAAAAAATATGATCTGGATACTTCAAAATATACAGACTGAATTGAGTGGACAGACATTAACATAGACCGTTCTCAGGACTGACCACACACCAAAAGCGGCAGTACTAATAAACAATACAGGGTTCACAAACACAAATCAAGTACTGAATAATAGTACTTACTACAGACAAGCAAAGTTGCACTAACTAAACTCTGCAGACTATTTCTTGCCACCGACCTACGGGATGAACCCTGGATAACTGACTAGGCCATGGACTTCGTGCGAGATGTCTACATGCACCATCACCATCTTGTCAACCTTGGAGAACCTAACAGAGTGGTCTTTCCACTCATAAACATGATGATGAAGACAAGCCACATCAGATTTGTTGGGAAGCTTTACAAGAACCACACCATTCGTAATCGAAGGCACAGACAGGAAATTGTTGTGGTCAAGTACAACCACGAGAACACGCCTGACAACAATGCTACAGGAAAACACTAGTTCAGGACACGTGGCGACAAGGACACAGCAGCTAGATAGTTCAGCAGTAGAACTCATCATCAGGTCTTCCAGTTCACACGGCATGACTTTGAGAACTTCATCTCCACCACGGACCTGGTTCTAATTCAAACAGAAACCATATTTTATTACTACCTCCGTTCAGAAATATAAGATGATTTTCGATATTATACTCCATATATGACTACATATACGCACAGAAATGAGTGAACAAAGACACTACAACATGTCTTCAAAGGCATGAGAGCAGAGGGATTACATGCAATATCCATAACACAAGTTACTGAGGCAAATATACCCTCTTAAAAGGTAGCATTGATGTTCATAAAGTACTCCCTCCGTCCCAAAATTCTTGTCTTAGATTTGTCTATATACGGATGTATCAAGTCACATTTTAGTATTAGATACATCCGTATCTAGACAAATCTAAGACAAGAAATTTGGGACAGAGGGAGTAGTTGAAAGTAATCTATAAGAAATCGGTGTCAACCTCTCGCATGTTTTGGTCAAAAGAGGAATTTAGAACCGTCATTTGGCACACTAAAATCACATGCAAGATCACCCAAAAAGTTGTACTACCAGTACTAGTACTGCGTGTTAGATGAAAAAACACGATCAAGATCGAGAAAAAGATCGTCAACAAGAGACATTACATGGACTTGCTTAATGAGGGATCCCGGAGAGGGGGGCTTGGACAGGGCGATGGCTTTGAGCTTGTCTGCGGTAGTCTCAGCGGGGTGCTTTCCCTTCTTCGTACCATGAGCCTCGACGATTTTGGACAGAGCCATAGACATCACGTCGGCCGATGCTCCGGCGTCCATCCAAGAGAGGAAACTGAGAAAGAAAAGTGAAAGGAGGAACGAGATGAGGGAGAAGCGAATCGAGTGGGGGTTTTCTTCAAGAGAGGAAGCTGAGAGAGAAGAGTGAAATGATGGTTGCTTCGTCCGTCCAACTTACTGCTAGAAAGGAGGGGGTTTTGTGATTTGACGGCTCATTGGGCATTACTGCAGTGGTTCGATCGGGGTAGTCTACCGTCACTCTACTACGGAGTAATTTAGTGCATGGCTGGTGGACCCAGGTGCTGGCTGTCCCACACGTCGGTGAAAGTGAGTAATTTAGTGCATGGCTGGAGGAGGATCCGCACGGTAGAGCGTGTCCACTATTTTTCTGAAGAAAAAAATGATTACAGCAAGCGTTTCCACTTTTACGACGGAGGAGTGCGAAACACGGCAGCCACTTGAACATACACAATGCTCCTACAACTAGGCATGTCCAGTGGTTCATACGTCAGTACTACACAATCTTGTTGCTAGTGTAGTAAGATATGACGATAACAAATGATGTTGTGCACATGTCAACTACTCCTATATGTAACATAGTACTGCTTTTTCGACTGTCCGGTCGAGAATGAACGGTGAGATCAATGTTAACAGAACTAGGTCCACAGCGAACGAAGAGTATGGTGCTACAGTACTCCACGAAACATGAACCATATGAAGCACGAATGGATTCCGGTGATGGAGCCCTGAAAGGATTCGCCCGGCAACGGCGACGGCAGCCCGCAACCCCTCCTTGTCCAGCTCAGCACCCACCATCGCGTGGAGACGGCTCAGCTCCTCGGAGATATAGGTGAAGAAGGAGACCAGGTCAGGAAGCTGCGGCTCATTGAAGTCGACTGGGTGGTCGAACGGGTTTAGTCTTTTCATTCTTTCATATACTAGGGGTTTTTACTTGGAAAAGACAATGTTCCATACTAAAGGATTCGGGTCCATAACCACGAGTTCCACCTTGCGGAGGAAACCTTGGGTTTTCGGGGCATTGGATTCTCACCAATGTTTTCGTTACTCAAGCCGACATTCTCGCTTCCGCTTCGTCGACCCCCGCTTTCGCGGTTGCTTCCCTCTAAGGCGGAACGCTCCCCTACCGATGCATTTTGACATCCCACTAGCAATTATACTACTCCGATCCGAAATAAAAAAGAACCCTCAAATTATTTTGAGAAATTAAAGTAAGCACGCTATTCTAAATCGACCGACGGCCGGCATCGTCGCGCTGGCACGACGGTAGGCATCGCGCAGCCGCAACACGTGCGTGGCAACTTGGTTCACCAAGTGGCTGAGGCGGTCCTGGACCTCGTCACGATCGGCCCGCTCGCGCTTCAGCCGGCTCCCCTGACGGCCTATTGTATCTCCCGCTTTCTGTAGCAACGCCGCCGACCCCTCGAGCATATTTGTGGTGGACGCCTGCCGCTTTTGAAGCTCCATGAACTCCCGCACATAATAGAGGAGCATGGCACTCCTCTCCTCCTTGAGCTCACGGAGCTCCACGTCCTTGGCCCTGAGCTTCGCATCCTTGGCATGGAGCTCCTGCGTTAGGAGCCTCACCTCGGACTCCATGATCTGCTGCGCCACCATGGCATCAGGTAGAAGCAATGGGGAGAGGAAGCAAAGGGGGCAAAACGGCTGAAAGGCAATGCAATCTACAGGAAGGCGGAGGGAGCAGTGGGTTTTTACAGGCGGAGTCATCATGACTAATGTCTGCTGCGCCTGCTCCCGTCAATAAAAAAATTAAAAATCCTGCCATGCCTGCTCCCGTCAATCAAAAAATTAAAAATCCTGCCGCACCCAAACACCAGAGCAACGCCGCGGTGGATATTTAAATTTACCTGCCGGCAAGTAGATAAAAAAGGGGTGAAAAAACAAATGTGGCGGCGGCCTAGCTAATCGTTCAAACTAGCCCAACTAGCTAGCCACCGTGCTTCACTGATGTACTCGGCGGGAAAGGTGGTCTTTCATGATTTGACGACTCATTTACTTGATTCAGCGCTACGACCGAGGAGGACCCAGAAAACGCATGGTAGGGTGTCCCACGTCAGGAAGAATATATGCGTGCACCACCCGGGAGGACCCCGAAACCGCGTGGTAGGGTGTGCCACGTCTCGGCTCGGAGGAAAAATGTGCGTGTAAAAATATACTGTATCAGACGTAGTACCTACGGTTCGACCTTAGGACCCAGCCAGTCGGTCGAAAACACCCCACTAGCCACACAGCTTCATCATGCAAACATGGCACGGAGGATAGATGTGGTTAGCTCCGTCTCGACCAGCCACAATGTCTCTTGTTCTAGGCGATTCTTCTATTTTCCAAGCTTTTTTTTAGTTGTAATAACACCACGGCAAGCTAGCACCGCTCTTCGTGTGTGCCCGTGCAAAGGTTAGACGACGGAGAGAAGAGAGATTGAGATCGCAAACCTGGGACCCACCAGTAAGTGAGACAACGGTCATGCACATGTTGACGAGGCACTCCCTCTACTCTACTCAACGCAAGTACTGTATAAAATCAAGTTATGGGACAAAGCCAACAACCGTTCATTTTTTCAGGCTATCGACTTACACTTTGTAGTCCAGGTTGCCAGTTCGAATCTCGTCTTTTAGATTTGTTAGTTTTAGGTCCAAATTTGATTAATGACAAGTGAGACCCCCGTTTGTTGTTCTGATATTTCAGTGTAGGATGGTTTTTTTGAACAAACACTTTGCACGGTTAGACAAGTAACGACATGAGTTACACGTATTTTGCAAGTTTACGAACAAAAATGACAACGGCATAGAATATCACATCCACCCCGCAGCTTCGATACTATGGTGATACGAGTTTTTACACCGTTGGAAGTGAGATCCAATGGCTTGGGAGTAGTCTTTGTAATTATGCGCAATTTCCAAACTCTCCAAAGGTTTTTTTTGCAAATAAAACATTCAGGCCTCGTGTGTGCCGCTGCATCTTCGATCTAACGGCTCCCTGGTGCTCATATTAGGTGCTCCCCATAGCTTAATTACCCGCTACGGTGATATGAGCATCTAGGTCGTATGATCAGTGATCAGATGGCACATGCGTAGTACTTGTACTTTCTGCGCATTTCCCAAACTCTATCAGCCGTATATTGCAAAAACATTCAAACCTCCTACTGTGGGCCGTTAGATCTCAGTGAACTCGTATCACCATAGAATCTACGGTGCGGGAGCACCTCATACTCTCCCGTGCGAGAAAACATAAGGTGCTATCGCAGCTTGGATGCTACAGTGATACGAGCTTGAAGGTCGTTTGATCTGAGATCCAATGGCATGTGAGCAGTCTTTGTGCTTGTAAGCAGTGGCCGAACTCTTTTGGGGCTTTTCTGCAAAAAACCATTCAAACCACCGAGGAGGTGTTGGGTCACAAATCCAACTCCTCTGAAGAGCTTGTATCACCAAAGCATCTAAGGTGTGGTAGCACATGATATTCTTACATACAGGAGAATATGATGTCCTCCTTCATCTTAGATGCTACGGTGATACGAGCTTCAAGGTCGTTGGATATGGGATCAAAGGGCATCTAAGTAGTTTTTGTACAAATTGTGTGCAATTCTCAAACTCATCAAGGTTTCCTGCAAAAAATATTAAGACACATCATGTGAGCTGCTATATCTCAGATCTACAAGCTCCAAGCAACTCGTATCGGCATATAGCATCTAAGGTATGGGGGCACATGATATTCTCCCGGGGAGGAGGGGTGGGGGTGCACAACCAATCGGTGGTTGGGAGGGTGGGGACAAATATAATCTAAACAACCCTAAACAGAGCTCCACAATTTTATCTAAGGTCGAGGGGTTGACCCCCGACAATCATACCTCCACCTAAACACAACATTTGCATGTACTGTAGTACTATACATAATATTCATGTTTCAGTTTCATGTTCATTTTAAATATTGAAATGAGGACCATGGATGTCTTACATTTTACTCCCTTCGTTCCTAAATATTAGTCTTTTTAGAGGCTTCAAATGGACTGGCACATACGGATGTATATAGACATATTTTAGAGTCTAGATTCACTCATTTTGCTCCGTATGTAGTCACTTGTTGAACTCTCTAAAAGACTAATATTTAGGAATAGAAGGAGTATTTTTGAATTCGTGTCATACATGCATGGTTTGGAAAAATAGATGCACTATACTTATTGGATTGTTGTTGTGTTCGTGTGTGTGTGTCTCTGTGTGTGTGTGTGTGGTCATATGCTTGATATATACAAAGTTTTCTCACCTCCATATTGTTCATCTTTTAAATTTGAATTTGCATTGGAAAACTTACTAGGGATACCATGAAATGTGAAATCCACGTTGAGATCATTATATCACAAACTCACTCTAATTCAACAACTCGTCATAAATCAATTACCACGTTGAGATTAGTATTTGCAAGGAAAATACGGGTATCGTAATACACATAGATTCGTTCGGCAATTTAAAAGATTCCTTTTGTATTCTCGAATGGTAGGACCCCACGGCGTACCAGCCAGACCTTAGCTTGTGTTGATCCTAAAAAAACGGGCTCGTGTCCTTCGGTGGCGTGCGTGGTATGCACATTAGGAAACCCCAACCAGTCGAGCCTCAGCGTTTCAAGTCGAAATATCTGGCGGTCAGAATTCCAGCCCTAGGAAATTCCCCTCATGTCCCCGGTCCATAATGACTACCGATGAACAACGGAGGGATGATTTAGTAACTAGACAACGTTACCTACCATGCCGAGCACGGTTCAATTCCCTCGGTCGCCGCTCGTCAAGGTCACCCGTCAACTGCATTGCCTAGTACTACTACTACTACACCAGGATGAGCACAGAATTGAGCCCGTTTGTTCGTGCCTAGTACTTGAGTTAATATATGAGGCAATGCACTGGTACGGAGGGATTATCCTTTTACTCTGCATATATAACTTGTCTGAAGTCTAACTAAGCAAAATGTTTGACCAAATCCTTTCTTAAGAAATACAACATGACAGATGTACGGCTTGAAAATTTATTGCATGATGCAGGTTATGATATTGTTTCGAATCCTGGATCTTAAATTTCAGAGAATCCAAAAGTGAGCATAAATTCTTGAAACTAAGCATGGTCACGTGATATGGCACAAATATTACTTCGTAAGTTTTTTCTTCAATTTGAGACAAGCTGCTTATGACAAGTTGCACAAATGAAGAGCCAAGGTATTTTGGAACAAAGAAAGACCTGTCATGTTAAGGCGAACACTTTCACTATTGAAACCGTGGGCGTTTACGTGCCGCCACGCGTCCCAGATTCTCATCGGCAGGTGCCGTCCGAGCAAGCGTGTGAGTCGACGGGAGGCATGTGAGCAGACCGCTGCGCCGGCTGTCAGGGAGGCGTGCGAGCAGGCCGCTGTGCAGGCTCACCGGGAGGCGAGCCCTTTGACCAGGCTCCGTCGCCCACCGTCGTCCCAATTGCTCCCACTTTTAATGTCGCCGGTGCCGCAGTTTAAAATCAACCCCGCACTACCCGGTATCGCTACAATCCTCTCTCTTCCTCTCCGATTCTCCCGTCGTCTACCTCCAACTAGCCTGACCTAAACGTACGCCATGCCGCATCACGATGGTCTGCCCTTAGTGTTCCAGTTTCCTGAGGAAGACACCCAGCCAGAGTCTCAAGAACATAAGGCGCTTTGGGACGAGCTTGAACTGGCCTTGCGGGAAGATGCCGCGCCTGTTCGCGCTCCTGTTCCGGCTCCCATCGCCCCGACTGCGCCAGCGCCCATCCCCGTGCACCTGCCAGCGCATGCGCCTGCGCGTGCACTGACGCGCACACCGGTGCCGGTGCTCGTGCACCTGCCAGTGCATGCGCCTGCGCGTGCACTGACGTGCGCGCCCGTGCCGGTGCTCGTGCACACGAATGTCACCGCCGCGCCGTTGACAGCGCCTGTCCCCGTGCGGGTGCCAGTGCCCCCCTCAACGGCATGGATGGCCGCCGTCGACCGCTTCCTTGCACCAACGCCAGTCGCCTCCTCCCGCCAGTTGACTCGCTCCGAAGTCCAGAACATTTTGGCCTTCCTTGAAGCTAGGCCAACGTCCAGGAGTACGCCAACAACGGTGCAAGACGCCACCGTCACCGTCGGTCAGTGGCCCGACGACACACAGAGCACGGCAGAGGAGCCGCTTCCCACTGCGAGACGCCCCCGCCGCCGCCGCGTAATCTAAATTTGCCATGAAAAATGTTCGGATTGCCATGCTTAAAATCTGAATGTTTATCATTTCCGTTTATTTTATATCGATCGTCGTATAATTTAAAGTCGGAGTCAGACTGAACGAAATGTATGGTTTGATCGATTGAATGTTCTGCTAGAGCCGTATCAAATTAAATATAAAACGTCATCAAGCCACATGTATTCCTTGTCATCCAACGACCTAGATTGCTTCAATGCCGAGCGCTCAACACGTTTAGCGTGCAGTTAATTTCATGCCAAAAATAGTGCTAATCACATGACAACACGCAAAAAATATCCTAGTAGTTAATATCCGCATGCACTTAATATACTTCCAAATTAACGTGCATTGCACGTACACACTGACTAGTGCTGATAGTACGTGAAACTGGTGCCATGACTTGTGAACGCGTCCAGATATGGTTAACGGCAACATCGCCCGCGAGTTCTTCCTGTTTGCCCGTGCGTCTAAACGCAAAAAGGGAGGAGAGAGAGAGCACACATGGAACCCACGAGTAAGTGAAGGCGAATAGTACTAAAAATAATATTACATGTTATCCATTAATTAGGTTGTGGTAATATAAAAACATTATGTGAACAAAGGGGGTACAACAAACATTGCTATTCTACGTATGTTGCCTATTGACGTGCGGCTTGAAGGCCCGGTCGCATGTTCGATCCTCGTCCTTTATTTTTTAATTTGTATATGGGTCCAAATTTGTTTCATGACATGTGGGCCCCTCGGTGTGTAGTTTTGTAGCTTATTTATAATAATTAAAGAGAACAACATAGTTTTTTCAATAATACCATGGTGCGACATTGAAGGCGAGAAAGGACGTGCGAGAGAGCGATGACCGAGCCAGAGGGAAATCAACTAGGGGAGTTGCGTGGGTTGCAACGATGTTTGGAGTAGTTGTGGGCCGAATGCTACGAAAATATAATCTAAACCGACCGGAACAAATGCCTACACAAATTAATCCAAGGTTGGAGTGCCCCTCGCAATGTAAATAGCTCCGGCTTTGTGAGGGATGGAGAGGTAGTAGCTTCAACGCGTGGAAGATACGGTGTGAGCAAGCGAGGTCAATCGGGAGACATATAGATAGAGAGACAAAGTGAGTGTGGTCCGACATTCATTGAACAAATATATATGCTCTGGAGAGATATTGTCCGATTGAGCCTTTTGGCAAGGGTGAGGGATGTAAGATAGAGCTTGAGAGATGATCCAGTCACAGACGTGTAGATATATTTTGTGCGTGGGAGGAAGCAAGGCCAACCGATCACATAGGGTCGTAGTGTGATCGAAAGAGTGAGACGGGTTGGAGAGAGTGACCTAGATAGACGATGTGCGTGAGAGAGTATACAATGTGAATAGGTCGAATTGGGCTCAAACATGGTGATATATTGTTTTTGTCCGAGAAAGAACAAGGTCAATCGAGACATACGGAGAGAGAGAGACAGAGAGAGAGAGAGAGATTGAGTGAGCGTGGCCCACCATGAGGTCGAAAGAGTGGCGGCGGCTTGGATGGACTGACCTAGATAGACAATCTGTGTGAGAGAGTATAGAGTGTGTCGATCGAGGCCCGAACAGGGAGATATATCATTTGTGTGTGAAAGAAAATGAGGTTAAATGAGACTCAGATAAAGAGAGCGAGATTGAGCGAGTGTGGCCCGCCGTGCGGAAGAAAGAGTGAGACAGTCTCGAGGGAGTGACCTAGATATACAACGTGTGTGCGTGCGCACGAGAGGTTGGGGGGGCTAGATAGGCAATGCATGTATTTAGCGCGAGAGGGTGAGAGGGAGAGGGGAGAGAGAGAGAGAGAGAGCTCGGCATGGGGTGTAATGGCGTGTGTGTGAGGTAAATACATTTGGTAACAGAATGGAAAAAGGGGTTGTGTAGTTGAGAGACTTAGAGGTCGAAACATGGAGAGAAAGAATGAACGTGTGTTGGAAACCGATAGCTTCCTAAGGTGGTTAGGAGAGGAAGATTGATCGATACAGGAAGTATGTAGCGTTTGTGCGGGGACTAAAAACAACATTTGAATGTACATAGTACGAGACTTAATATCGATGTTTCAATTCGGTGTACATTGTAAGATTTGAACCGAGGACCAGGCATACGGGTAATTATTTCGAATTCATGCCATGCTAAGTTTCGAAAAGTTGACATTGACTCAGTTTGTGCTATTTTGTAGGTCATATGTTTGAATCCATCCAAAAGTTTTCTCACTACCATGGTGTTCATCATATACATATGAATTTGTATTAAAAAAGTAGCATGGATACAGTGAAATGCGAAATCCACGTTAGAATTGGAGATCGCTACGTGACACACACTCTAATTCAAATAACTAACTACGTGACACACACTCTAATTTAAATAACTAATTATGTGACACACACTCTAATCCACGTTAGCGTGGGTACCGTTTCAATTTTTTTCAAATAACTCCTCATTAATTAATTTATAGTACTCCCTCTGTTCACTTTTACAAGACCTTGAAGACATTTCAGACAATGTGCAAAACAGTTCATTTTAAGTTGTCTGAAACGACTTACAAAAGTGAACGGATGGAATATCTCGTTTCGAATGACTAACTATTGCAAGGAAAACACGGGCATGGTAATACATACAGATTCATTTGCAAATGAAATAAGATTCGTTTGCATTCTCAAATGTAGGTGCACCAGGTAGACCAGGGTCGTGTCGGGGTGGACACTGCTTCGGTGCCTTAAAGGCAACTGCCTTTGGGTCATTGACATGTGGGCCAGCCACCTTTTGGGCCCACATGTCATGGACACAAAGGCAGGTGCCTTAAGGCACCGAAGCATAGTCCTGTCGGGGTGGTCGCGTGTGTCGGACGGACGCATAGCACCCAACCACCCCCCCCCCCCCCCCCCCCCCCAAAAAAAGGACGACAATAATATAAGTTCACGCTTCCACGTTTTGGATTGAAATATCTGGCGGCCCTAATTCCAGCCCTGCAAAATCTCTCTTCTCCACCGTCCCCTTCCGCGCCCAGACTGCTCAAATCCCTAATTCGCCGCCAACCCTCGAATCGCCCCTCGTCTCGTCTCTTTCCCCACCGTTTCCCACCTCTGTGCCGGACGATGACAACGAAGACGACGGTCGTGCTTCACCACCGCACCGGAGCTACCTCATCTACGCCCTCGTCCACCGCACCGGGTGGTCCACGAACAACGTCGGCCGCCGCAATCGACGTGCCTCACAGACACCGAGTTCCACCGCATCAGGTGCGCTTCACCGACGTCGTCTCCTAGCTCACCGAGGCTACTTCACCGAGCACATCGTCGCACCTCCGCCCCCCGAGGCCGTTGGGGCTTCACCAACAGTCTCGTCCACCGCATCATAGCGCTCCGCTACCACTCAATATCTGCATCCGTGCGCGGCCAGCCAATGCCAGCGCATCACCCTCAACAGCTCTGAAGTGACCCGCACTCTAGCTAGGCGAGTATGCCCAAACGCCGGCCTGAACTAGGTATCCACACATCACTCCCTTGTGCACTGTTCCGACGATGTTTGGATATCCTTTCACTGCTCTCTTAGCTTACATGCCTATGCAACTCTGACTTTAACTCTTATTTCTTCTGGAGATATCATCTGAAACAAGAAAATCCATTTTTTAGCGAAGCATGACGGCGCTATGGGATCCGGTACACATCCTACACACTCGTATAACCTTGTAAGTATCTGTCCTCCGGTACAACATCAAGGTCGGTTCCTCTTATTTGATCAACCATTCACCGTGTCAAAAATGCAGAGGTGGATGCAAGGAGCACAAGTCCTGCACATCCAAGCAAGTGGTAACATGGACTTGTACATGGAACATCCCAAGCGCAAGCAGAGCTGCAGTGAGCCTGTACAACGAGCTAGCGTAAGTCCCTGCATTTCATTTAATTCGTACTGGCATTCGTGTATGATTTGCGTGCAGTGGCTGATCCACGAATTCAAGTTACCAAGGGCGAACATTTAACTTAAAAAATATGAAGGCACTTGCACTCCGGAAATCAACATAACTTGAGAAATGTGAAGCTACATGCACTTTGAAAACCAGCTAATGATCCAAAGTAGTTCAGATTATAAACACTAAATGATGCAAGCACCAAAAAACACAAAATGCAACATGGTGTACAAGGACTACAAACATGGTTTGTACCTGCTTGAATTATTCGTTCTCTGGCTGAAAATATCAAAGTGTAATTGCACGTATAACCAGTGCGCAAACTGCATATCAATATATCTATCCTGCACAAGTATGCCAATAGTTTCAAACAACATATTAGAAAAGTATTTATGCTATGTTGTCATGATACGGGGACTTTCTGGTAGATGGCATCGACGTTTCCTCAAGCTATGAAAATGCACTATAATTTGCTTGTCATCAATGCCTGCAAATCTCTGTCTCTCTCAACATAGTAGATCATCATTAGACACTAAATCCTTCAATGAGCTTGCAAAATGCTTGCATTAGATCCCTCATTAGACACTATATGTTCATCACCAGGAGCATGTAAAATGTTTGCATCAAATCCTTCATTAGCAGTCTGTTCATTAGACACTTCAGGCTCAAGAACAATATGAGCTTGTATGTTTGCACCAGAAACTTGATTAGATACATCAGATTCATTCAGTTCAGTATTGATTGGGGGAGTTATAAAATAAATAGAAATTGGTTTCATTTTCTCATAGATTCCCTACATACAAGCAGTTTTACAACACCGTCAGGTTTAACTATTGGCCAAAAATTGAAGAGTTGATTTAGATATAATCAGGGTTGTGATGTACCTGCTCGTTGCACATGCTACTCTTGCAAGCTGCGACTGTCCGTTTGCGCAAGCTCGATGCCATGCCCGTGTTGCCGCCGCTGCCTCCCACGCAGGCTACACCCAGGGTTGGATCTTCATCTTCTTGTCCTTCCGTTCGCTTGAAGCCCGGCGACCACCCTCCAACGAGGGCGCGATGAAGTGATGTGTCAGTCTGTCCAGCGGTGGCTAGGTTAGGAGCGAACCAGACTGGAGGCTGGAGCGAATGAATTGGGATTTTTCCTGTTGTCGATCGATATGGGAGGCGCTCATTTGGGCAGCGAGCCTGCTATAGGGCCTGCCTTGCACTTATGTTATTGGCCCATCCAAATTGAAACATTTTTCTTCATTTTTTACATTGCCTGCTCGTGCGTTGGGACGAACAAAACTAGCGTGGGCCAACCTGGACGACTCAAACTAGGTGCACACTTTCCAGCCACCTGAGGCGGCCGCCCATACCAGCCCCTATGGTGGCGTCACCCCTTTTTGCGTGTATGATTGGATAGTGAAAAATATTCCACTGGCGCTTTTGATTTACCCACAGAATGGTTGAATTGCTTGTTTCTATGAACTGAGTTCGCCAATAATGTGAAGGATGCCAGTCTTTTCATCCTATTGTAGATTGCTTAGATCTCGATATGCCAAAAGTAATCGCATGAAATATACAGTAAAAGCCAGTGTGATGTGTTTGGCTACAACTAGTCTGACTACACGTCTTCATATAACATATCAAGGACGCACCATCTTACCAGATTAACCATTCGACTTACCCATGCAGTGTGGTAAGAAAGAAGTACTGGGACTGCGTATCCAAGCAATTGATGCCATGGACTCCTTCGTACAACCTTGTAAGCGAAAAAGAAGTTGCAGTGTGCCTGTACAAAGAACTAGCGTAAGTTCGGTTACCTGCTTCTCGGAATTTTAGTTAGCCACTTATTGCAAAATTGTTCAATTACGTTGCTTGGCTTAATTTAGTTTGCTACTGATTACATAATGGCACAGCCTGTTAATCATATTGTAGACTGCGCCTATCTATGTGTTTGATACTTACTGTTAAGAATTACCTGTTTGCCTTAACTTAAATATCTACTTGTTTGTTTAACTGCTTTGCTGCTGCAACAGCGGGTTACAATGATGTTAATAACTACTTTTCAGCATCCAATTGAAACTCTTTAATTCCTTGTTTGTTTAACTGGTTTGCTGTTATAACTCCCAGTTGAGATGTTTTGCTAACTTGAACTTTTCTGAATCCAATCGGAACTTTAATGGCAAAACAGGTTAGTCCAAGATCAAAGAGCGAGGTCCCCATGGACGTTGCATCATCCCACAGCAGTGGCACCGGCCCAATCGTGCATTATGAATTGCCAACTGCTGATGCTCTAGAGGCTAAACTAGTGGTAGAAAGAGATTCTGCTTCTGCACTTAGAGATGAAGTTGACATGTTGAGGAAGCAAACAGCACAATCACAAGCAGTACTCAAGACAACCATTAAATATTTGATGGATTTCAAAACGAAGCAAGCTGAGACTGACCAGATTGTTAAGGTCCTGAAGGAAAAAAGGAAATTAAATTCTTACTTGGTAAATCATAGGTGAAATGTTCTTTCCATAGTTGAATAACCTTTGTGTTGCCTATTCATGTAATCAATCAAACCATTTGTTTTAGAGATCATGTAATAATTGTTTTTTTGTTTGTAATTTTATTTGAGCACAAGTCTGTATTAATTGATAAGACTCGGAGACATTTCATTTGGATTGCTGTGCCAGACCTACAAATATGCCAATCGGGTTGAATGTGCATTCAGCAATAGTAGTAGTATAGATGGACCATAAGTGGCAAGCATCGGAAAGGGCCAAGATGCTAGCTAAAAAAAGGATGATGTTGTAGCCAAAAAAAAGTACAGCGGCCTGGCTTATGTATGTTAGTTGATATTATTGATCCATATACTCTATAAGTGTTTATATGTCTGTTAGTTCTGTACATTCTTGGTTGATTGACTCGGTATTTGAATCTTGATACATCGCTTGTGTACATATCTAAATGGGAGTACACATTATGTTGCGTGTGACATTTGAGTTGGACATGAAGTGTTCCAAATATTTGAATTCACCTTAAACTGGATTCTAGTTTCTGAATTTGAGTATCGGCATTTGTAAACCATATTCATATATGACAGTGGAATACATCTTTGTCGTCCTTTTGAAGATATATAAAAACACATAGAATGATTTATAAAGATTCATATAGGAATACAAAATGGATTTGAATTTAGTTGCCAGGGTAAACATGGATGCTTATTGTCCCAAAATTCGAAAGAAGTGGCAAAATGTCCACTCCCACGTCGGCTGCCCGAAGCCAAGTGTTTGGGAGATGGAAATTACTGTCTACCCATTACACAGACAATCCATCGGCCCGATTTCCACTGCTCTAAATAGGGGTAGGTTAGTAACTTCAATTAGACGTGACACGACCGCCTCTGAGCCCATTCCGACACGGTGGGCGTCAAACATGGGCGGCAAAACTCATTTGATTCAAGCTCGTCCAAAAGACCTCTGTTTCTCCCTCCATTACCCATTCATACACGGTGGGCGGCAAAACAAACTCGACTCGGCCGAAATCGATGTAGGCAAATATTTTCAATAGGGGCAGGTTTGTAACTTCACTCAGACGTGACACAACCGCCCTACCTGTCAGCCCCGTTCATACACCATGGGCGCCAACCATGGGCGCCAACCACCCTCTCCTCGCCCGAAATCGCTCTGGGCAAATATTGGCGAGATGCGAGATTACCGTCTTATCCCCAACCGACGAGACGTCCAAATTTTAAACGAGGGCTAAGTTCGTAACTTTCCCATATTTCAGACAGGCGCGTCCCAAAAACATGGTTCCGCGTACCTCTCCCTCCATTTTCCCATTCATACACCATCCGCGCTAGAACACCACATCCCCACACCAGCCTCCGTCTGCCACCCCATCCATCGCCGTCGTCCTCCACCACATCCATCGCCACCATCCTCCACCATGCCGGAGCGCCTACCAAGACCGCATCGTCCACTGCTAGAGATGGACATTTCTCATCCACGGCGATGGACCAATAGCCTTGCATCGCGTCCTCTCGCTTCATCGGCGCCGTCGTCCTCTTTGCCGGGGCCGCTCACACGACCTTCTCTTCCACCGCAACGGGACTTATCCCCCGATGCACCCGTCTACCGTCGCAGATCTGCTTCAACGCCACCGATAGCCATCGCACCCCCGATGCCTACACGGCGCCGCAAGAGAGGTGGTACTTCATATCTCCTCAACTTTTTTATCTCAACCAGAAAATAGATCTTAACTTGGTTACTCTACTTTCTTTTCAGCTCTTAGAATTTAGTTCTTAGTTCGAAGCAAACAATGGATGTTAAATATCATTTCTCCGGTTTGCAGCTTCAAATCTGCCATGGCACACCCATAATACGATTTAATTGATCATGCTTAGGGTTTAATTGATCATGTTGGTTCCGTGGTGGTTTCTTTAATAGAAATCGGAGGGGAAACCCTCTTTTGCTAAAAAAATATGCTTAGAATTTCCCCCTTTTATGATCACTATACGATCAGAATACGTGCTTCGTGTCATAATAACACTCGCCCTAAATGTTCCTAAATCCGCTCGGGTGTGTATCTCTACAGGGTGCCCACGGTGGGCCGGCCCACCCTAGGATTTTGGGTCGTCCCAGACCCTGATTCCCCTCTGGTCTGCTGCACGCTTCCGATATCTACTCGCCCCCAGCCGCCTGCCTCACCGGCGACTTGCCGTCCCCGGACGGCATGACTCTAGGAGGAGACGCCGGACTAACAGGAGGCCAGGAGCCGCTCGCCCAACAGCGTCACCGCTGCCCGGGCGCGCCACCGTGCCTACCTTCCCAGTCCGTTCAGGGCTCAGGCGTGCAGCACCCACCAAGCCAACCCGATTTATCCTGAGAGACGTCCTCAACAGTCAGCAGCCACTCCTCATCACCCATTTTCTAATTGATTCATTACTCATTAGGCAGGACTGTCATTAGGGTTTGTTGTGTGCTCAGTGCCACCTACACTTAATGGTTCAGATGTATTTCGGTAATCTTTAGTACCTCTAAAGTTCACAGGGTTTTCAAAACTCCGGCCCTCGGAATAGATAATCTGACTATTTTTTATGTTTTCATGAATCTTAGATTCTGAACAGCATCATAATGATTATGACCTTGCGCGCATGAAAAGAATAAAGTAGAACAATGCCATGGTTGTCAAACTTGGCATTAAGGGATTGAAATCAAGTCTGGATGCAATGCAATGCAAATGCTCTCCACCTACAGATTCATGCTCAGAATATGATCCTAACAGTGATTCTGAGCTAGAGGGAGACCTAAGTTAATGTATCTCCCTAGTGGAGGAGTCAGAGGAAGATGCCCTATCTTATTCACCCATCAAGGTACTTGCTCTAACTTTCCAAGGTTACATTGCTCGCACATATCTTGCAACTGATGCTTTGCATTGCTTCTACTTTGTTGAACTGCCATTAGCTTAGTTTACACATCGTGTATGTGAATACGCCCTGCCTATCCATTTTCAGTACATATTCCATCTGTCATCATACCATATTTATCCATTAAAATGTTGTTCTTGTGTATCAGACGTTCAAAAGGAAGAGGACGATTGCTGATCGTGGAGGAGCACAAGCAAAGTATTTGGAAAAGGTAGTGGCACCTCATAAATCAAATAGCCCATTAGGTGTAGTTGCAATATCACCTGACCCACAAAATACCCCAACTCTAGCAGACTCTAGCCCTACTACAGTGGTCATTTCTGATGCCCCAACTCAGCAGACCCCAACTGCAGCAAACAATATGATTATACCAGTTGACATAGCAACAGCTGTACGACGCAAAACCCCCCATTCCAGCAAAGAGTACACCAAATCCAGTTGCCAAATCCCTTTTCGAACCAGAGAGAGCCCCAATTGCAGCAAATAGGACCCCTGTTCCATTTCTTCCCAGTTTAGAAGACGAAGCTTATGTTGTTGTCAGGAACTTTGTGCGCATCTTTCCTTCATGGAAAGATTATACCGCGGACACAGAACAATTTCCAGTCTTCCTACGCAACTTACGCGTAAGTAATGTACTAATGTTATTCATGGTCATTACTGCATATGTTTCTGCTGACAGAAGACACAAGATTTCATTCTTTTAAATAGGCGAGGAGCAAACTGGATTGTGATGACGAGCAAGGGTTGGTTGCGCTTTTCAAGCACTCGTTGATGAAGTATCGTTCCTACCTGAGGCAAGCGCACTTTGATGGCAAGCCTCTGAATGAAATTTCTATAAAGTCTCCGGTGCTACATTTATCCGATGGTGACTGGAATAATCTTGTTACACATTGGTCTTAGCTGCGGCGTAAGGTACTGTCTATGATATCACATCACAATTTGAACTACATTTCTGCATTTACCTTAATGTCTCACTTGTACGAAAACTGTTAGCAGAAGAACATTCGTTCCCAAGGGACCACAGAATCTCGCAACTATACTGCACACTGCATTGCTCTTATGAGTACCTCTTGCCCTGTATGACCATACTTACTTTCATAGCTGTTTGATTATGTAGCATCACTGCACATGTTAGCCTCGTAATCGTCCATTTGGTGGACATTATAAGATCTGTATGGACTCTTACATAAATTTAGAATCAACCCAATGCTTTTGAAGAGGTTTAGCTCTGCAGTCCTCTTGTAAGGACTGAACGTGGTCTATCACTATACTTACATTAATAGCTACTCCCTCTGTCCCATAATATAAGAACGTTTTGTGCAGTACACCAGTGTTCAAAACACTCTTGTATTATGGGAAAAAGGGATTGGTTCATTTTGTAGCATTCTGCATCTTATCTCCCTCGCCCACCATTTACTAAAAAAGATCAGATCTATATTTAATCTTACCAACAAGTAGAATACACAGACAATGCCAGTGCAGAAGTGTAGCCCATTGCACTTGTCAGTACATTTTGTCCTGTAATGCTTGTACTTCCAGGGATTGGTAGTTGATTATGTAGCATCAATCTGCATCTTATCTTCATTATCCTCTATCCCTTCCAGTATTATCATATCTATAATTACTCTCTACAAAATGTAGAGTACATGCAATGCTTATGAAGAAGATTATGTGCTGAAATTCTTGAGTTATCCTTCCCTTGACATGGAGAAGGGCAATATAAAAGCCGGTGTTAACTGTTAATGTAAGTCAGTTCTTCTAAAGCCTTTATCCTCAACTGCTATTTAATTTTCTCATACTCCCTATTCGTTTACTGCTGTTTAGTTTGCTGTTTCTACCAAAATGCATGTTCGTAAGAACCGTAAGTTCTAAGTTTTACTTGTAAAACCAAATTCCTTATTCATACCATGCACATTACTTAATACTCCCTATATGTATGCTTGTTTTTGTGGATCTATAATCCAGTGTGTGGTGAAGCAGCCACGTTTGCACCTTGTCATCTCCTGTTTTATCTTACTGATGTGGCTGATGATATGAACAACATGCCATGCACATTATCCAAAATAGATACAATGATTTTCTTTGCCCTTCATCTATGCTTGTTATGTTGACATGGTAATCCAGTAGTGTGGTGAAGCTCCCCGCA
This sequence comes from Triticum urartu, assembly GCF_003073215.2. NCBI lineage: Eukaryota > Viridiplantae > Streptophyta > Magnoliopsida > Poales > Poaceae > Triticum > Triticum urartu. The sequence goes on from NC_053024.1 coordinate 544,573,108, forward strand.
TTATGAACAATGCCAAATTATGCTATTGATATTTTGAACTTACTCTTTATTTTCTAATTTGAAATTGGATAGAATTGACAGAACAGTTATCATCTTTGTTTATACACGTGCAAAACCTGTCATCTCTCCTTTGTTTCAGGTGATATGCCTGATGGCATCGACGTCTGAAGGGCTCTGAGACAATCCCAGACCTGCCTGGCTTCGCCACGGCATGGCCAGCAGGACATAGGCCATTCATCGTAAGAGGACCAGACCTGCAAGGGTAAGCTCGCGAGGCATAGAGCAAGACTCCTATGGAGTGGCATACCGCTAGGGCAGGCTATGAGGAGCGGAGATAAAGAGCGGGGGACCTCCGGATCTGTGATGTAAGCAATGACGTGAACCAGGCGGGCGAGCGGGGACGCGGCATCATACTTGTTTCCCCTTGGTGAAAGAGGCAAGCGCGCCGGGAGTACGAGGTCGGAAAAGGTTGCAGTTATTGGGTGAAACAGACAAGACAGGCGGACAGCAAGACGGAGGTCATGTGGGTGCCAAAGGTGATCAGAGCTTTCCCGGTGCAGCGACTAATTTGTAGAGAGCTTGTTAGCTGTCCCTTCAATTAGAGTCCAATTGTTGGCTCCCTTCCCGCTCAATATTTGGGAAGAGTGGCTCTATAAAGGACTAGCCACCACATAGGGGGTCATCACTTAGCTTGAGGATACACAAGTCTGAAAGCACAAGAACACCTCAACCTCAGGAGGCTGTTCTTCCCCTTGTACTGTTCATCATCAGCCCAAGAGGCAATCCACCACCACCACACTGGAGTAGGGTATTACACCACAACGGTGGCCCGAACCAGTATAAACCCCGTGTCTTTCTGTGTTGTGAGTTCGTCGAGTTCGTCCGCAAGATCTTAGCGAGCTAGAGCGTAGATCGGTAGGAGGGAAAGACTTGCGCGCACCCCAGTGTTCGAACCTTAAGGGTTAGCCGGAACCCCACATCCGACATTTGGCGCGCCAGGTAGGGGTGCGCCGTAGCTTTTTCCTCATTTAGCTTCCGTCGCTCCGTCGTCTCCATGGTCAGACGCTCGCCGTGCTCGAGCTGAGCGTCGGGCTGCCCTCGCCCCGTGTCGCTCAGACGGCTCCCGTCGGCGGGCGTCGTCCGTTCTTCGTCTCCGGCCAAGATGACCCGGCCCGGCGGGGAACGAGCAGCAGGCGTCCTTGCTGCATTTCAGTGCGGTAGGAAAGGCCGACCGCTACTCTCATACTACCCATGTGTTCTAATCGTCCCACGAGCACCGCGCTCCATGGAGGGAACGGGTTACCGTTACATAGCGCGGGCGAAGCGAGCTCCTGCGTTACCCGCCCATCCAACGCTCACTGAGAGTGGCTCGACCGGGTCGCCGAGCTTGTGTGCAAGGGGCGCTACAAGGTCCAAGCGTTCTGACTCTCCACCAAATGCGGGGGACGGCTCATTGCATGCTCAACGCTCGACCCAAGAAGTGCATTGCCACAAGGCGCCGCGCCTCGCGCGGATGCTACGCGCCGCGCTACGAATTGTAAGCTCATGTGTCAGGCATGGTAAGAAAGAAGCTGCAAATAAGGGCCAGTGCCGGTGGCTTGCGCCAGCTCATCAAGACACAGGCAGCTGCAGTGGCGTAGCGTGCTCGCCAGACCAGCTCTGCTCAAAGAGCCCGGGCCATGTGCTGACATCCTCAGCCCAACTGCGTAGCGTCGCTGGCGGCCAAGTTCAGCCAGATTGTCCTCGATAGATGGCACGTCGACCAGAGATTCTGCAGCTGTATGAGTGAAGTAGCGAGTGGCCACGGCGAGAAAAGCTGATGGCGATGTTTCCATGGCTCAAGGATGGGGCCGTCTGTTACTGAACCTGAGCACGTCATCTCCTCTGCGAAGACGAATGCGGCTTATCGCAAATTCCGGCCTCGCGACCGCACCACGCGGCCGCGGCATCACGGCGCATCAAAGCACACAGCTGAGATCAGTCAAAGTACATCCAGCGTTCAACAACACACGCCTCAAGATCCCCAAGGTCACAAGGACGAGCCATATCTCCGTTCTCAGACGGCGTCCGTGAGTCAAGATGAAGGAAGAGCTGGCTATCCATGAGGACTTTGCACATCTCAGGAGTTGTTCAACCTGGTGACCAAGTGCGCAAGAGCTGAGGAGGGGCGCCTCTCTCTCCTTGAGCTGCCAGCTGCAGGAGTGGAGGAGAAGAAGGCCAAGGCCAAGGACGTGAAGCGCAAAGAGGCAGTAGTGCTCGCAGCGGAGCCCGACACAAGCGAGGCAGAGATCAGCCCGAGTCATCCAAGAATCGTCCTTCTGCGCCTTCCACAACCTGAACACAACACCAGCGATGTCAAGAGCTCAGAGATACGGAGGACTATCGGATGCCCGAGTGCAACACGGGGATACGGCACGGAGCGGACGCAGGAGAGCGGACGCGGGACGACCGTGCCCGCGAGGAGTGTTACGACCCGTGAGAACGATGGAGAAAACTCGCGAGGGCGCCAGTGGGGCCGCTGTGAGAGCCCAAGGAATGCGTGTCTCATCCATTCAGCACCAAAAGGAACGATGACCACCAACCAACACGAGGGGTGGGGGTTCCGAGGAGCGTGTGCGATGTTGCATTTTGGGCGGTGCTCAGGCCAGACTCTAAGCATTCTTAAACAGTTCGGATGTAGGTGAAAGCGGCGCTCCCACGAGTCACGAGCTCCGGTCAGGTGTCCAATGCGCCATCACTTAACTCAGCGGACTAGATCAGTGTGCAGACCACATAGCGACTCCCTATGTCTCTCCCTAATCATAGCAATGTGCAAGATCAAGACTCATCGACGGCGGTGCGGGCGCACGTCTATCGTTCGACGCGTTGTACAACCTCCAAGTGTCTATGACAGCTCAGCAACACGCTTTCTCAGGAGTGACGATGGTTTTCACACACCAGATAGGGCGGTCCGTGCCTGTCACTTCGGAGTGGAAAGAAGTACCTGCATGCTCATGACTTCAACGTGCGCATTCGCTGCGTCAATCCATATGTGGTATGCTCGGCAAGTCATGGCAGTTTAGCACACAGACAGGCTCAATGATGTCTCAAGATGCCAGGAAGCGGGGGAATCATCACATGGTCCCATGTGAAGAAAGGGATGCGTGTGCTCCCTTGAGCGCGCCTTCCAAGCCGCAGCAATCGACAACCCTGACAGCAGAAGTGAAGGCCCTCCGGAGACCATCCCCAAGAAGAAGCTGCGCGCGCGTGGACCCCAAGAAGATGGCGTCGCGTCAGGAGCCTCGTCAGGATCAGCGCCCGCTCCAGGGGCGCCTCCCTCCACGCATAGGAAAGCGACCCGGCGCCCTCCTCAGGCAGCTCGGGGGTCTCTCCTGAGAGCCTCAGACCTTGCCAACCTCACGAGGGAGCGCTTGGGCACCACTTGGAAGCGTGCTTCACGGCACACTTTCCTCAGGAGAGCACAGGGCAAGGAGTGCCCACCCAGGAGTTCATCACCAAGACCACCCAGGAACTGCAAGAAGCAAGAGCCATGCGCGGCCACAGCCGCTCACAAGGCGCAGCCATCCAGGCGAGGATGCCGGGCTGCGTCTGCATCGACATCCCAGGGCTCAACAGGGCCGCATCTCAGGAGCTTATGGCCATCACGTGCGGGCCGCTGTGAGGGTCCACACATACAGCTACGTCGCATGCCCTTCAGCCTGTGCTATCGAGCGATGGCGTCGGCAATTAGCTCAGGAGGCCGGTTCACGCCGTTACTGAGGAGATGGGAGGTCTTCAAGGACTCATCAGCCACAAGAGTCCGAGGCTAGGATGCCGGGGCTCATTGAGGAGCATCCTTAACGCAGTGGCTCAGCGCAGCAACTTACCTGTCTACAGGACAGGTGACATTTCAAGTTCATTAAGCTAGGAGCGCCACTCGGCTGATTATACCAGAAAGGTCCGTCCTATGGCATGCATCTCTTTTGCTTAGTCTTTAGCTAACATTGCTTGGGCCCAGCTCCATCATCCCAAAGATGGCCAACTAGTGCAATGTATCTTCCTGCATTCTAAGTTGATCTGCTCTCCCTGTACGGCCACTGCTATGACTGCTCGATCATCGCGTCCCATCGGGCACTACCGGCAACGGTGCGGTTCATGGGTAGTCTGCACACCGACAATCTAGTGGTCGAGCCTGCTGCGGCACGCGCCGCAAGCGTCAAGGGCCTTAGTGCCTTCCATTATCCGGACAACCAGCAGCAGGCAGGCGGCAGTAACGGCAAACCATGTTTCTTCTTGTGCCTGTCCACAGGGACCTAGCGGGGAGGATAGGCGCAGCATGTCTTTTCTCTGTGTGATTTCTTGCGCGTTAAAAGGGGGGCTCCTGAGCATCGCGACTCAGGAGCTCTTACTGGCTCTCCAGCCCTCACCCCCTGGCCTTGACCACGGCATCGCGACCTGGCATACCAGTGGTGGCTGAGCTCGCTCGAGGGCCGGGACCTGAGGACGTAGAGCACTAAGAAGAGCTCGGGAGAAGGAAAACTCGTACGGACCGGCCTAGCTATGTCGCAAAGTTGGCGCGCAGCCCTAGCGCAACATCAGGAATCACCACGAAGTCAGCAAGATAAGTCTCCTCGGTCGGCTAAATATTTGGGCCTAGTAGTCGCTCACACCATGCCGCAACCCCGTTGCGGCCAAGTCATCTTCCTTTCTTTCCTTACCATGGCCGCTTGGGCGCTAAGGGGGACCTCCTGAGCATCGGCCTCAGGGGCTCTTACTGGACCGGGCGCGCACCTCCTGGGACCACGGTATTGCGATCATACGCACACGGGATGATGTTGTCTACAGTACCCTTCGTAGACCGTTCGGCGGAAGCGTTAGCACAACGTGGTTGATGTAGTCGTACGTCTTCACGGCCCGACCGATCAAGCACCGAAACTACGGCACCTCCGAGTTCTAGCACATGTTCAACTCGATGACGATCCCCGGACTCCGATCCAGCAAAGTGTCGGGGAAGAGTTCCGTCAGCACGACGGCGTGGTGACAATCTTAATGTACTACCGTCGCAGGGCTTCGCCTAAGCACCGCTACAATATTATCGAGGATTATGGTGGAAGGGGGCACCGCACACGGCTAAGAATATGATCACGTGGATCAACTTGTGTCTAGGGGTGCCCCCTGCCCCCGTATATAAAGGAGCAGGGGGAGGTGCGGCCGGCCAGGAGGAGGGCGCCCCAGGAGGAGTCCTACTCCCACCAGGAGTAGGATTCCCCCCCTTTCCTAGTTGGAATAGGATTCGGGAGGGGGAAAGAGGAGAGAGCGAAGGAAAGGGGGGGCGCCGCCCCCCTCTCCTTGTCCTATTCAGACTAGGGGGGAGGGGCGCGCGGCCCAGCCCTGGCCACCTCTCCTCTCTTCCACTAAAGTTCACTAAGGCCCATATACCTCCCGGGGGGTTCCGGTAACCTCCCGGTACTCCGGTAAAATCCCGATTTCACTCGGAACACTTCCGATATCCAAATATAGGCTTCCAATATATCAATCTTTATGTCTCGACCATTTCGAGACTCCTCGTCATGTCCGTGATCACATCCGGGACTCTGAACAAACTTCGGTACATCAAAATGCATAAACTCATAATATAACTGTCATCAAAACCTTAAGCGTGCGGACCCTACGGGTTCGAGAACAATGTAGACATGACCAAGATACGTCTCCGATCAATAACCAATAGCGGAACCTGGATGCTCATATTGGCTCCCACATATTCTACGAAGATCTTTATCGGTCAGACCACATAACAACATACGTTGTTCCCTTTGTCATCGGTATGTTACTTGCCCGAGATTCGATCGTCGGTATCTCAATACCTAGTTCAATCTCGTTACCGGCAAGTCTCTTTACTCGTTTCGTAATACATCATCTTGCAACTAACTCATTAGTTGTACTGCTTGCAAGGCTTATGTGATGTGCATTACCGAGAGGGCCCAGAGATACCTCTCCGACAATCGGAGTGACAAATCCTAATCTCAAAATACGCCAGCCCAACATGTACCTTTGGAGACACCTGTAGAGCTCCTTTATAATCACCCAGTTACGTTGTGACGTTTGGTAGCACACAAAGTGTTCCTCCGGCAAACGGGAGTTGCATAATCTCATAGTCATAGGAACATGTATAAGTCATGAAGAAAGCAATAGCAACATACTAAACGATCGGGTGCTAAGCTAATGGAATGGGTCATGTCAATCATATCATTCTCCTAATGATGTGATCCCATTAATCAAATGACAACACATGTCTATGGTTAGGAAACATAACCATCTTCGATTAACGAGCTAGTCAAGTAGAGGCATACTAGTGACGTTTGGTTTGTCTATGTATTCACACAAGTATTATGTTTCCGGATAATACAATTCTAGCATGAATAATAAACATTTATCATGATATAAGGAAATAAAATAATAACATTATTATTGCCTCTAGGGCATATTTCCTTCAGTCTCCCACTTGCACTAGAGTCAATAATCTAGATTACACAGTAATGATTCTAACACCCATGGAGCTTTGGTGCTGATCATGTTTTGCTCGTGGAAGAGGCTTAGTCAACGGGTCTGCTATATTCAGATCCGTATGTATCTTGCAAATCTCTATGTCTCCCACCTGGACTAGATCCCGGATGGAATTGAAGCGTCTCTTGATGTGCTTGGTTCTCTTGTGAAATCTGGATTCCTTTGCCAAGGCAATTGCACCAGTATTGTCACAAAAGATTTTCATTGGACCCGATGCACTAGGTATGACACCTAGATCGGATATGAACTCCTTCATACAGACTCCTTCGTTTGCTGCTTCCGAAGCAGCTATGTACTCCGCTTCACATGTATATCCCGCCACAACGCTTTGTTTAGAACTGCACCAACTGATAGCTCCACCGTTTAATGTAAACACGTATCCGGTTTGCGATTTAGAATCGTCCGGATTAGTGTCAAAGCTTGCATCAACGTAACCATTTACGATGAGCTCTTTGTCACCTCCATATATGAGAAACATATCCTTAGTCTTTTTTAGGTATTTCAGGATGTTCTTGACCGCTGTCCAGTGATCCACTCCTGGATTACTTTGGTACCTCCCTGCTAGACTTATAGCAAGACACACATCAGGTCTGGTACACAGCATTGCATACATGATAGAGCCTATGGCCGAAGCATAGGGAACATCTTTCATTTTCTCTCTATCTTCTGCATTGGTCGGGGATTGAATCTTACTCAATTTCACACCTTGTAACACAGGCAAGAATCCTTTCTTTGCTTGATCCATTTTGAACTTCTTCAAAACTTTGTCAAGGTATGTTCTTTGTGAAAGTCCAATTAAGCGTCTTGATCTATCTCTATAGATCTTAATGCCTAATATGTAAGCAGCTTCACCGAGGTCTTTCATTGAAAAACTCTTATTCAAGTATCCTTTTATGCTATCCAGAAATTCTATATCATTTCCGATTAGTAATATGTCATCTACATATAATATCAGAAATGCTACAGAGCTCCCACTCAGTTTCTTGTAAATACAGGCTTCTCCAAAAGTCTATACAAAACCAAATGCTTTGATCACACTATCAAAGCATTTATTCCAACTCCAAGAGGCTTGCACCAGTCCATAAATGGATCGCTGAAGCTTGCACACTTTGTTAGCTCCCTTTGGATCGATAAAACCTTCCAGCTGCATCATATACAACTCTTCTTGCAGAAATCCATTCAGGAATGCAGTTTTGACGTCCATTTGCCAAATTTCATAATCATAAAATGCGGCAATTGCTAACATGATTCGGACAGACTTAAGCATCGCTATGGGTGAGAAGATCTCATCGTAGTCAATCCCTTGAACTTGCCGAAAACCTTTTGCGACAAGTCGAGCTTTGTAGATAGTAATATTACCGTCAGCGTCAGTCTTCTTCTTGAAGATCCATTTATTCTCAATTGCTTGCCGATCATTGGGCAAGTCAACCAAAGTCCATACTTTGTTCTCACACATGGATCCCATCTCAGATTTCATGGCTTCAAGCCATTTTGCGGAATCTGGGCTCACCATCGCTTCTTCATAGTTCGTAGGTTCATCATGATCTAGTAGCTTGACTTCCAGAACAGGATTACCGTACCACTCTGGCGCGGATCTTACTCTGGTTGATCTACGAGGTTCAGTAGTATTTTGTTCTGAAGTTTCATGATCATTATCATTGGCTTCCTCACTAATTGGTGCAGGTGTCACAGAAACTGGTTTCTGTGATGTACTACTTTCCAATAAGGGAGCAGGTACAGTTACCTCGTCAAGTTCTACTTTCCTCCCACTCACTTCTTTCGAGAGAAACTCCTTCTCTAGAAAGTTTCCGAATTTAGCAACAAAAGTCTTGCCTTCGAATCTGTGATAGAAGGTGTATCCAATAGTTTCCTTTGGATATCCTATGAAGACACATTTCTCCGATTTGGGTTCGAGCTTATCAGGTTGAAGTTTTTTCACATAAGCATCGCAGCCCAAACTTTCAGAAACGACAACTTTGGTTTCTTGCCAAACCACAGTTCATATGGCATCGTCTCAACGGATTTTGATGGTGCCCTATTTAACGTGAATGTGGCCGTCTCTAGAGCATATCCCCAAAACGATAGTGGCAAATCAGTAAGAGACATCATAGATCGCACCATATCTAGTAAAGTACGATTACGACGTTCGGACACACCATTACGCTGTGGTGTTCCGGGTGGCGTGAGTTGCGAAACTATTCCGCATTGTTTCAAATGTATACCAAACTCGTAACTCAAATATTCTCCTCCATGATCAGATCGCGGGAATTTTATTTTCTTGTTACGATGATTTTCAACTTCACTCTGAAATTCTTTGAACTTTTCAAATGTTTCAGACTTATGTTTCATTAAGTAGATATACCCATATCTGCTTAAGTCATCTGTGAAGGTGAGAAAATAACGATATCCGCCACAAGCCTCAACATTCATCGGACCACATACATCTGTATGTATGATTTCCAACAAATCTGTTGCTCTCTCCATAGTACCGGAGAACGGTGTTTTTGTCATCTTACCCATAAGGCACGGTTCGCAAGTACCAAGTGATTCATAATCAAGTGGTTCCAAAAGCCCATCAGTATGGAGTTTCTTCATGCGCTTTACACCGATATGACCCAAACGGCGGTGCCACAAATAAGTTGCACTATCATTATCAACTCTGCATCTTTTGGTTTCAACATTATGAATATGTGTGTCACTACTATCGAGATTTAATAAGAATAGACCACTCTTTAAGGGTGCATGACCATAAAAGATATTACTCATATAAATAGAACAACCATTATTCTCTAATTTAAATGAATAACCGTCTCGCATCAAACAAGATCCAGATATAATGTTCATGCTTAACGCTGGCACCAAATAACAATTATTTAGGTCTAATACTAATCCCGAAGGTAGATGTAGAGGTAGCGTGCCGACCGCGATCACATCGACTTTGGGACCATTTCCCACGCGCATCGTCACCTCGTCCTTAGCCAATCTTTGCTTAATCTGTAGTCCCTGTTTCGAGTTGCAAATGTTAGCAATAGAACCAGTATCAAATACCCAGGTGCTACTGCAAGCATTAGTAAGGTACACATCAATAACATGTATATCACATATACCTTTGTTCACCTTGCCATCCTTCTTATCCGCCAAATACTTGGGGCAGTTCCGCTTCCAGTGACCAGTCTGCTTGCAGTAGAAGCACTCAGTTTCAGGCTTAGGTCCAGGTTTGGGTTTCTTCTCTTGAGTAGCAACTTGCTTGCTGTTCTTTTTGAAGTTCCCCTTCTTCTTCCCTTTGCCCTTTTTCTTGAAACTAGTGGTCTTGTTGACCATCAACACTTGATGCTCCTTCTTGATTCTACCTCCGCAGCTTTCAGCATTGCGAAGAGCTCGGGAATAGTCTTATTCATCCCTTGCATATTATAGTTCATCATGAAGCTCTTGTAGCTAGGTGGCAGTGATTGGAGAATTCTGTCAATGACGCAATCATCTGGAAGATTAACTCCCAATTGAATCAAGTGATTATTATACCCAGACATTTTGAGTATATGCTCACTGACAGAACTGTTCTCCTCCATCTTGCAGCTATAGAACTTATTGGAGACTTCATATCTCTCAATCCGGGCATTTGCTTGAAATATTAACTTCAACTCCTGGAACATCTCATATGCTCCATGACGTTCAAAACGTCGTTGAAGTCCCGATTCTAAGCCGTAAAGCATGGCACACTGAACTATCGAGTAGTCATCAGCTTTGCTCTGCCAGACGTTCATAACATCTGGTTTTGCTCCAGCAGTAGGCCTGGCACCTAGCGGTGCTTCCAGGACGTAATTCTTCTGTGCAGCAATGAGGATAATCCTCAAGTTACGGACCCAGTCCGTGTAATTGCCACCACCATCTTTCAACTTTGCTTTCTCAAGGAACGCATTAAAATTCAATAGAACAACAGCACGGGCCATCTATCTACAATCAAACATAAACAAGAAAGATACTATCAGGTACTAAGTTTCATGATAAATTTAGGTTCAATTAATCATATTACTTAAAGAACTCCCACTTAGATAGACATCCCTCTAATCCTCTAAGTGATTACGTGATCCAAATCAACTAAACCATGTCCGATCATCACGTGAGATGGAGTAGTTTCATTGGTGAACATCACTATGTTGATCATATCTACTATATGATTCACGCTCGACCTTTCGGTCTCCGTGTTCCGAGGCCATATCTGTATATGCTTGGCTCGTCAAGTATAACCTGAGTATTCCGCGTGTGCAACTGTTTTGCACCCGTTGTATTTGAACGTAGAGCCTATCACACCCGATCATCACGTGGTGTCTCAGCATGAAGAACTTTCGCAACGGTGCATACTCAGGGAGAACACTTCTTGATAATTAGTGAGAGATCATCTTATAATGCTACTGTCAATCAAAGCAAGATAAGATGCATAAAAGATAAACATCAAATGCAATCAATATAAGTGATATGATATGGCCATCATCATCTTGTGCTTGTGATCTCCATCTTCGAAGCACCGTCGTGATCACCATCGTCACCGGCGCGACACCTTGATCTCCATCGTAGCATCGTTGTCGTCTCGCCAATTTTATGCTTCCACGACTATCGCTACCGCTTAGTGATAAAGTAAAGCATTACAGCGCGATTGCATTGCATACAATAAAGCGACAACCATATGGCTCCTGCCAGTTGCCGATAACTCGGTTACAAAACATGATCATCTCATACAATAAAATTTAGCATCATGTCTTGACCATATCACATCACAACATGCCCTGCAAAAACAAGTTAGACGTCCTCTACTTTGTTGTTGCAAGTTTTACGTGGCTGCTACGGGCTTAAGCAAGAACCAATCTTACCTACGCATCAAAACCACAACGATAGTTTGTCAAGTTGGTGCTGTTTTAACCTTCGCAAGGACCGGGCGTAGCCACACTCGGTTCAACTAAAGTTGGAGAAACTATCACCCGCTAGCCACCTTTGTGCAAAGCACGTCGGGAGAACCGGTCTCGCGTAAGCGTACGCGTAATGTCGGTCCGGGCCGCTTCGTCCAACAATACCGCCGAACCAAAGTATGACATGCTGGTAAGCAGTATGACTTATATCGCCCACAACTCACTTGTGTTCTACTCGTGCATATAACATCAACACATAAAACCTAGGCTCGGATGCCACTGTTGGGGAACGTAGTAATTTTAAAAAAATTCCTACGCACATGCAAGATCATGGTGATGCATAGCAACGAGAGGGGAGAGTGTGATCTATGTACCCTTGTAGATCGACAGCGGAAGCGTTAGCACAACACGGTTGATGTAGTCGTACGTCTTCACGGCCCGACCGATCAAGCACCGAAACTACGGCACCTCTGAGTTCTAGCACACGTTCAGCTCGATGACGATCCCCGGACTCCGATCCAGCAAAGTGTCGGGGAAGAGTTCCGTCAGCACGACGGCGTGGTGACGATCTTAATGTACTACCGTCGCAGGGCTTCGCCTAAGCACCGCTACAATATTATCGAGGATTATGGTGGAAGGGGGCACCGCACACGGCTAAGAATATGATCACGTGGATCAACTTGTGTCTAGGGGTGCCCCCTGCCCCCGTATATAAAGGAGCAGGGGGAGGTGCGGCTGGCCAGGAGGAGGGCGCGCCAGGAGGAGTCCTACTCCCACCGGGAGTAGGATTCCCCCCTTTCCTAGTTGGAATAGGATTCGGGAGGGGGAAAGAGGAGAGAGAGAAGGAAGGGGGGGCGCCGCCCCCCTCTCCTTGTCCTATTCGGACTAGGGGGGAGGGGCGCGCGGCCCAGCCCTGGCCACCTCTCCTCTCTTCCACTAAAGCCCACTAAGGCCCATATACCTCCTGGGGGGGTTCCGGTAACCTCCCGGTACTCCGGTAAAATCCCGATTTCACTCGGAACACTTCCGATATCCAAATATAGGATTCCAATATATCAATATTTATGTCTCGACCATTTCGAGACTCCTCGTCATGTCCGTGATCACATCCGGGACTCTGAACAAACTTCGGTACATCAAAATGCATAAACTCATAATATAACTGTCATCAAAACCTTAAGCGTGCGGACCCTACGGGTTCGAGAACATTGTAGACATGACCGAGACACGTCTCCAATCAATAACCAATAGCGTAACCTGGATGCTCATATTGGCTCATTAGCATAATACATCATCTTGCAACTAACTCATTAGTTGTAATGCTTGCAAGGCTTATGTGATGTGCATTACCGAGAGGGCCCAGAGATACCTCTTCGACAATCGGAGTGACAGATCATAATCTCGAAATACGCCAACCCAACATGTACCTTTGGAGACACCTATAGAGCTCCTTTATAATCACCCAGTTACGTTGTGACGTTTGGTAGCACACAAAGTGTTCCTCCGGCAAATGGGAGTTGCATAATCTCATAGTCATAGGAACATGTATAAGTCATGAAGAAAGCAATTGCAACATAATAAACGATCGGGTACTAAGCTAATGTAATGGGTCATGTCAATCATATCATTCTCCTAATGATGTGATCCCACTAATCAAATGACAACACATGTCTATGGTTAGGAAACATAACCATCTTCGATTAACGAGCTAGTCAAGTAGAGGCATACTAGTGATGTTTGGTTTGTCTATGTATTCACACAAGTATTATGTTTCCGGATAATACAATTCTAGCATGAATAATAAACATTTATCATGATATAAGGAAATAAAATAATAACATTATTATTGTCTCTAGGGCATATTTCCTTCAGGGCCTTGCCAGATGAGCTCTTCTTGTGTGATGAAGACTTGGAAGAAGACTTTGAGTATTTCTTCTTCTTGTTGTCGTCAGAATCATATTCCTTGCTCTTCTTCTTCTTGTTGTTGTTCTCATTGTCCCACTATGTGCAAAGCATGTCGGGAGAACTGGTCTCGCGTAAGCGTACGCGTAATGTCGGTCCGGGCCGCTTCGTCCAACAATACCGCCGAACCAAAGTATGACATGCTGGTAAGCAGTATGACTTATATCACCCACAACTCACTTGTGTTCTACTCGTGCATATAACATCAACATATAAAACCTAGGCTCGGATGCCACTATTGGGTAACGTAGTAATTTCGAAAAAAATTCCTACGCACACGCAAGATCATGGTGATGCATAGCAACGAGAGGGGGAGAGTGTGATCTACGTACCCTTGTAGATCGACAACGGAAGCGTTTGGTTGATGTAGTCGTACGTCTCCACGGCCCGACCGATCAAGCACCGAAACTACGGCACCTCCGAGTTCTAGCACACGTTCAGCACGATGACGATCCCCAGACTCCGATCCAGCAAAGTGTCAGGGAAGAGTTCCGTCAGCACGACGGCGTGGTGACGATCTTGATGTACTACCGTCGCAGGGCTTCGCCTAAGCACCGCTACAATATTATCGAGGACTATGGTGGAAGGGGGCACCGCACACGGCTAAGAATATGATCACGCGGATCAACTTGTGTGTATGGGGTGCCTCTTGCCTCCGTACATAAAGGATCCAAGGGGGGGGTGCGGCCGGTCCTAGTAGGAGGCGCGCAGGAGGAGTCCTACTCCTACCGGGAGTAGGACTCCCCTCCCTTTCCTTGTCCAATTAGGAGAAGGGGAAGGAATGGAGAGAGGAGAGGGGGGCGCCGCCCCTCCCTCCTTGTCCAATTCGGACTAGGGGGAGAGGGGGCGCGCGGTCTGCCCTGGCAGCCCCTCCTCTTCTCCACTTTAGGCCCATGAGGCCCATTAACCCCCGAGGGGGTTCCGGTAACCCCCCGGTGCTCCGATTTTATCCGAAACTTCCCCGGAACACTTCCGATGTCCGAATATAGCCGTCCAATATATCAATCTTTATGTCTCGACCATTTCGAGACTCCTCGTCATGTCCGTGATCACATCCGTGACTCCGAACTAACTTCGATACATCAAAAGTCATAAACTCATAATATAACTATCATCGAAACCTTAAGCGTGCGGACCCTGCGGGTTCGAGAATAATGTAGACATGACCGAGACACGTCTCCGGTCAATAACCAATAGCGGAACCTGGATGCTCATATTGGCTCCTACATATTCTACGAAGATCTTTATCGGTCAGACCGCATAACAACATACGTTGTTCCCTTTGTCATCGGTATGTTACTTGCCCGAGATTCGATCGTCGGTATCTCAATACCTAGTTCAATCTCGTTACCGGCAAGTCTCTTTACTCGTTTCGTAATACATCATCTCGCAACTAACTCATTAGTTGCAATGCTTGCAAGGCTTATGTGATGTGCATTACCGAGAGGGCCCAGAGATACCTCTCCGATAATCAGAGTGACAAATCCTAATCTCGAAATACGCCAACCCAACATGTACCTTTGGAGACACCTGTAGAGTACCTTTATAATCACCCATTTACGTTGTGACGTTTGGTAGCACACAAAGTGTTCCTCTGACAAATGGGAGTTGCATAATCTCATAGTCATAGGAACATGTATAAGTCATGAAGAAAGCAATAGCAACATACTAAACGATCGGGTGCTAAGCTAATGGAATGGGTCATGTCAATCAGATCATTCAACTAATGATGTGATCCCGTTAATCAAATGACAACTCTTTGTCCATGGTTAGGAAACATAACCATCTTTGATTAATGAGCTAGTCAAGTAGAGGCATACTAGTGACACTCTGTTTGTCTATGTATTCACACATGTATTATGTTTCCGGTTAATACAATTCTAGCATGAATAATAAACATTTATCATGATATAAGGAAATAAATAATAACTTTATTATTGCCTCTAGGGCATATTTCCTTCAAGTGATGCCTAACACTCTTTGGCTCTGGGTGTTTAGGGCTTTGTCCTCGCAAGGATTTCTCTCTCAAAGGCTTCGAGGTGGGTTGCTCTCAAACGACAAAAGCCATGCACTAACTCTGAGCAGCCAACCAATTTATGGTGTAGGGGGTGGGCTATTTATAGCCACTAGGCAACCCGACCTGATTTGTCCGAAATGACCCTGGGTCACTAAGGAATTGACACGTGTTCCAACGGTCAGATTTCAAACACACACGACAACTTTACTTGAGCTACAAGCAAAGCTGACTTTATCCAGCTCTGGATAAGATTTGCTCTCATTGTCTTCACTCGAAGACATAGGATTTTGGTTAAGCGTCACTTCAGTCATTCTGACTGGTTTACTTGGACCCCACTTAACGGTACGGTGGTTCCTATGACTCAACAAAGAAGAAAAAGAACGACGAAACAACTAAGTCTTCACGCTCCATAGTCTTCACGCGATGTCTTCTCTTGTCATAGTCTTCAATGTGAATGTCTTCACATACCACCTTTGACTTCAATGTCTTCATACATTTTTAGGGGTCATCTCCGGTAGGAAAACCGAATCAATGAGGGACTTCTACCTGTGTTATCCTGCAATTCTCACAAACACATTAGTCCCTCAACCAGGTTTGTCGTCAATACTCCAAAATCAACCAGGAGTGGCACTAGATGCACTTACAATATCAAAGAGTCGTGTGCAAATAAAAGATGAGAAATAGAGGGGGCGCATTTATGCAAACTTTTATACCTTCAATCCCCCCCAACTTCCTCCTCATGGGAAAGCATACTTGAAAGGCCTTTCGAACTCAACAAGAACAGATACGGGGAGAGTGGGTCTCCCTTCTCAGTCCTCTTGTTGGGAGGAATTCCTCAGTCTCGGCATCATTAAATCTAACTCCGTAGCTGACCGAGGAAACACACTCCATAATTAGGTCCACCCATTGCACATGAAGTTCCATCCTCATCATCATGGCCTTCAAAAATCTCCATTCTACTCTGCCATAAGCTTTCGTCATATCCAACTTCATTGGCCCTGTTTGGATACATGAGTAGAGTTAGTTTGAGCTAGTTTGAGCTCGAACAGCCCTAAAGTACCCAAACACGAGGGCTAGTTTGAGATAGTTACATCTAACCCACCTCTTTGAGTAGAGTTAGTTTAGGGTTAGTCATGAGCTAGAAACTAACTCTAACCTCTAGCTAAGTTAGAGTATCCAAACGGGGTCGTTGCACTGTAGCCATTAGAACCATGGATTTTCTTCTTTATTGCATGAAATCACTCGTATGCTACCAACACTTTATCTGTGATAAGGCAGGCACAAAAGCACTATGTGTTAGAGAAATCACCCCAAGAAGATTTTTTAAGCCTATTTGCTATCATCCTAGAGATAATCTTATACACCGCATTGCAAAGATCTATGTGTGGTCAGACACCAACCAAACACATCATCGCCAGGCTGAATTTTTTCTCATCTCATGTCCACACGAGGCGGCAGCGGACTACCAGTATGAGGCCGAGGACTCGGATCCAATCACACCCTACATCTCATGCTACACACTTGAGTTATCCCCGATGAATGCTGAGAACATGTCGAAGTTGTGAGTTGTGGCTACTGAAAGTTTCTTGTTCTTTCTGTTTGAATAGTACTCTTCTCGTCTAATAATATAAGATCGTTTTTGACATTAGCGTTGCTCTTGTGCTGCACAGGTGTACAACATTGAAAGCGTTGTGAATATGGGTGGTGACGTTCGTAGTGCTCCTTTGTTGGGTGTGGTAAAAACAACATCCGAGGCTGCCAGTTGTTTCTCTGACTGACATGTGGGTCCCCAACGACTACGAGCGCCACTTCCGGGAAGGCGAGCCGGAAGCTCACCCCACGTTTACACGCACGCGCTTCTCCCTCTTCTCCCCCTCGAGGAAAGAAACAAGAACCCAACCTCGAGCAGCGAGTACCAAACGCAGGCACAATGCAGTGAGCAATCAATCATCCTCCCTCCCTCCCGGCGCCGTAGAGGAAGCAGAATAATAAGCAGGAGCGTCCGTCCTTCCGGCGAAGCCACGCGGCCTCCACCGGGCCGGTTTCTTCTCTTGGTACGGAAGCCCTAACCTTTTCCCCCCTCCCTTGAAAAAATCGCAAGAACCTGCATTTCCCCCCTCTTTTCACTAGGAATCTTGGGGGTTCCCGCGTTTGGTCATTTGCTGAAGCGAGACAGTCGATTTCTACTCTATCCAGTGGATAAAACTCGAATTAATCTTTGCCGTGGTACTATGCCCGTGCACCTACAGACTATCGGCGCTCATGGCAGAGACCGGAGATGCAAGCAGCGACTGGCTTGCGCGCCTCTCTGGACTCGGTTCATATGTTTGCTCCAAGATGAACTACCACGAGTACTGCAGCCATGAATACAACGGCATCCACAGCGCGCTTCACAGAGTCCTCGAAGAAAAGGAGAAGGTGGAGCAAGAACACAAGGGTAACCGCTGCTCTGTTTGCTTAGGATCCTCATATATTGTTTGCCCTGTAACACCATTTCTCTGAAGGCAAAGTTTTAATCCTAGCCATCAAATCGAACAGCCAACGTTGCTCCAATGATGTTTATTCCAATCAGTTATCTGCTATCTGAAGCCCCCAAATAGTTACCAGTCAATCCTACCAATCTGTAATTACTCGCATGTTTAGAAATCTCCTGTCACACACGCTAACAAAACTGTGCATTGCACTTGCACTAGTGATAAGAAAACCGTGGCATCATTCGTACCATTTTGATAAAATCATGGACAGCAAGGCTTCAACTCGTCGCTGCAAAGGAGGAGCTCGTTAAAAGGAATGAAGAGCAGGAAGCAGAGATTCAGTCTCTAAAGAGAAAGCTCCAAGCAAGTGAGGCAAGGCATACGCCGGCACAGGGGAGTGGTCGTGAACATAACCAGTCTGGAAGGGTAAGTAAATACTTATCTGTGAATGTGATAATTCTAAGTCAATGTGTTCAGTGATCTGATTTGTTATCATACTAGGGATAGTGTGTTACTGGTCTTTACTGCTTCGGAAGAATGTGATGCCATGAATGCTTATAGATTTCGGATGCAGAGGCCGGGGGAAATCCTCCTTTTCCAAAAAAAAAAGAATGGTTATAGATCCTTTGCAAGATAGTTCTGCTCATCTGATTACAGCAACTATTTTGCAAAGCAATTATTCTGCACATTTTGAGTTGCACTTTTATGCCTTGTTGGCTCCCTCGTGTCTATGCTCTTTTAGAAGTGTTCTTCATTTTACTGATTGCGACTATCATCTTGTTGGATATTTATGTGAAGTACTGTAAAAATGAGTGCATTTTGGGTCACTCATTGCTAGACTAGTATAGTGAGTGGCCATTCTCTTGCTTTTCCTATTCTGCCATACTTACCCCGCTACATTGCTATAGAAGCAGGTGCAAAGAACGTCAGTGCAGAAAAGAAAACGGCAATCTGAGGGACAAGCTGGTGAAGATGCTGAGGATCATCAGGCTGCGGAAATTCTGTGTGCTATGAACAATCTTGAACAAGGTTTGAGTGCGGAGCTTCGCGATGTTAGAGAAGAGACTTCAAATATCAACGCTGAGCTCATCAAGGTTCAGTCATATCCATAATCATTTTCACCCTTTAATCAACATTAGATGCTACATGCATTCCTGTCACACCATGCGAAAGTTTATAAAATTAAAATTGACATCATAAGTTGATGTCCAGGGATTTCTTGATATGGGTGGTGTTGGTAGACAGAATATCGCAGTAAAGTACATGGGGCAGTTGAGTGAGAGGCCATTCCTACTGGCATGCCTTCAGAAGTTTCTCCGCAAAGAAGCCGAGGCAGAAGCTTCTCGGCTGTGCAAATTTTGGCAGGAGCAGCTCATGAACCCAGAGTGGTATCCCTTCAAGACTGACACGGTTGGAGGCATTTCTGAGGTACGCTGAGTTCCTGTACAGACTATAGCTTATGGTACGTCGATTCTCGTAGGTGACAAGTTATGTGCTACACTGCTACGTGTGTGATTAGGGGACCATTAATGACGATGACATTAAGCTACAAGAGCTGCGGGCTACATGGGGGGAAGAGTCTTACAAGGCTTTGGTGAAGGCTTTGGTGAATAGTTTCTTGGAGTTAAAGGAATGTGGCAAGCTGAGTGACAGAACCATTGTAGCCCAGCTTTGGAATTTCGAAGAGGACAGGAAGGCCACTCTCAGTGAGAGTGTTGAGTACGTGTGCAACAAAGTGAAGAGCCTCAGCAATGAGAATGTCAGGACCTCGACTCGCGGGTATGTATGATTGTATAAGATTCAGTTTGTTAAGTGCGCCTTTTGCTAGAATCATACAGGCATACAGCGCCACCGGTCCTGATTCGATTGGAGCATTAAAATCGTAGTTGTAGGTTTCTGTATCTATATAATCAGCTAAATGAAACAAACATCCTACTGATCCAGTATATTCAATGGCCTTTTTAAAGGCATGGTAGTGGTACAGAGACTTTATTATATGGCCAAGGAAACACATACTTTCTTGGGTGTATATACCGGGAAATGGGACTTGATGATGCATGCAAACTTGGTTATAACTAATACTAATGTGAATTCACACAAAAAATCATTGGAACTTGTTTCTGTATGTGCAGGAAAAGGGGCCGTTGTGTTGGACGAGCATGAAGACACTAACGAAAAGAATAGGTGCTCTACTTTGAACTTTTAAAGACGCTATTATGAGTCATTGTACCTTTTAAGAAAGTATTTTCTGTATAAAAAATGATCTTAAGCTGAGTCCAGAAAGAACATTTCAACTGAAATTTTGGTGTCCATCTCATGGTAACCTCAGTAGCAATGCAGGCACAAGTGCCTTAGTTGATGCTGTCGTATCTTGCCGATAGATTGTCCCTGTCCAATGAATTATCACCATGCCAATTTTATTTTAAATTGTGCAGGGAACTTACTCAGGCCGGCGGTATCTGGATACAAAACGTAGAAACACTAACTCATGGTGAAGAAACTGAAGACTAAAGAACCTGACCTTAGCAAGGAAGGAAACCCCCAAAGACCATATAGCAGAGCTATGGTTTCGATGTTTTCTTCTATCCGTTTCAAACTATCTAGAATGACCTTGTTCCTTGTGGTACTCGGCATGTTTTGAATCTCATCTCAGCTTCAGTATTGTGTTAAGCTCGAACTAACTATGGATTTTCACATGAACGGCTGAATGTCGGTTGCATAATAGATTTCATCTGCCTTTCATCAGTAAACCTGAATAGCATAATAGTACTCCCTCCGATCCAAAATAAGTGTCTCAGCTTTGAACTAAGGTTAGTTCAATCCTAGTTCAAAGCTGCAACACTTATTTTGGATCGGAGGGAGTACGATATATCATTGGACGACTATTGGTTGCGAACACGTGCTGTTTTCCAGGGAAAACGTCAGGGTAGTTGCATGTTGCAGAAGTTGTGGTGTTTTCCTTTTCGTGGTAGTTTTGCCTGTCCCTGTCGTGTTTTTTTAGATGAACACGGAGCAGATCGTCGTGTTTGTCAAAGTGGTTGCTGGAGTTTATTGCACAGATGCTATAAAAATGTTGCACCCCGAACTTCTGGGTATTCGACTCAGATGGGAAATATCGACCCAACTAAGCAGTGGCCGCATTTTTTCTCACGAACAGCCCTGGTGATTGCCTTGCCCCCTGTCCTTCTAGTGCACATTTCCTGAAAACGACTAGCGATTGAAAATGACAGAGAGCTGATAGCATCCAATTCTTACAGGAGAGGTGTAGTTGCACAAGTCAGAACTCCAATTAGATACCACGACAGAGAGGAAAGCGAGGCACATCTTCTCGAATCTCCAATGCTTTAGCTTGAAGCGAAGATCCTAACCAGGGAAGTTTACTGACGGAAGCCTACTGACTTATGTGTCCCCATAAAAAAAAAGACCCGAATAACGCGCCAACAGCAGCTCAGGGAGGTTATCCGAGCGAATCCGCGTTCAGCGTTTGTACCCTCAAAAAACCACTTTCACTCATGCTAAAACAGATATATTTGCCATGCTATTGTATAAAGATGTGTCGTGTTGTAAAGAAAAAATTGCCATGCTAGCAGAAAAATTGTCGGGATTTATTTTCAGGGAATTGCAACAATGCAACATGGAGAATTGTCAGTCTAAAATTTCAACTTGTTCCGATATGCCATGCTGGCAGAAGGAAATTTTCATCCTACATCTAAGAAAAACTGGTGGAGATTTTCATGCTCTAAAAACAGAATTTATCATCTCGAATGTGTTCGCTAAAATCGTCATCTTGAGCGAACCCTTTAGTGTCGCCAGCTTGTAGTTTACTCAGAAGGATGCATGTGAGCGAACAATGACTAACACATATCATGCTTAGTTGCTTTGATATTCGTACATGGGAAATGAACGGGCAGCATGTTCGCTCACAAAAAAGAAACCTTAGCTCACGTCTCACTTAGGAAAAAGAAAAGACTTATGTGTCCTTTCCCCATTAATCCCACCTGATTTCCACGCAGAGCCCTCCTCCCTTAAAAATGACATATCCCTCTACCCGAGCCTCTAATATATTTCTGTAGAAAATATTCTGTAGGTGTAGCACATCTCAATTTGAAGAATGGAATGATTTGCTACGACATTGTAGCCAATTCATAAATATGAATAATACTATGACGTGGCCCCCATGGTGCCATGTTGAATGAGTGCCAATACCACTAAAAAAACTTTAACCTTTAGAGGCAGCGTTAGCCACAGAGCATGCAAGTTCCAACTATTTACAAATACACTATGAAGTCTGATTCTATGATTTCCCCGTTGTGAATGAACCACTAGATAGCCCATCTCTTGTAAGGCTTGATTTTACTGACTATAGTGATTGTTGGGCTTTAATTTATTGAATAATTAAAGCCCAGCAACCACTAGTCAGTACCCGCCCCACTCCCCTCCCCCCTTCAACTTTGTTTGAGCCTTTGAATCTTTGGTAGGATGGAGTTGTGCCGTCTGATTTGGGCCATGTGTCGAGTAATTCTTTTTCTTATAATGAAATTTCTCCAGTCTGTGAGTACGTTGGTCCCGCATAGTACTGGTCCCATAGGGACACTGACAGAGAATGCCGCAGTGGCCTCTAGACCTAGGTGATTGTGGCGGGAGTGACGATTGGAGGAGATAAAATGAGGAGATGGCCATTGGGGGACCTTCAGACCTGGTCAATGGCGGTAGAAGTCAATTGTTAGGGATGTGCAGGGATAAAGTAGGCCACAGAGAGCTCGATAACTAGGCGGTGGCCGACATATAATTGACAGTACAAATGGCAGCCCGCTGTAGAAGGGAGAAAAGAGAGAGAGAGGATGACGGGTTGTGGCAGAGAGAGTTGGTGTACGAGGTGGTGATGGCATCCATCCATGGTGGGCGCCATGAAGCGATTTTGGAGAGAGGAGGGTTAATCAAGGAGTACATATGTATTTCAAGATTATACAAAGAAAGATTATACAAAGAAATTGCATATCTTGGATGTATTTTTCATCAATTCACGGGTGATGGTGAAATGGCCAGGAGTATGCAACTTACAATTAAAAGGTCCTGGATTCATCTAAGCTAAAGAGGAAGGGTCATGATAATGTTGTTGAGGAGCTTAACCACCCACTGTTACAATCTGCCATACAATTCCACCCACTTATTAATGTTCCTCCTTAACATCGCAAAATCATCCCTGCACCCTCGGCCAAGTTCATTATACTGTAAGAAAAATTAGGGCAATGCTACATCCACGCAAAGTTACACATGTTTACGGGGGATTGCTCAGTTGGCGTTTTTTCATTGGAAATGAGAGGGAAGGAGGGACCCCACCCTAATTGAAATTGGGGGGGGGGGGAGGATTAGAAGGAACGTTACGTAGCTTATTCGTAACAAGTTTCGTAGGTGGAGCTAAGGATGGCAATGGGTCAGATTTGGATCGGATTGAACAATATCAAATCCATATCCATATCCATGAAGACAGTCTTTGCCCGTCCATGAAAAATTCCACGGGTGAAAAATTGTATCCATGTCCAAACCCGATGGATATTCATTGGGTCCTTCTCGAGACATATAAATAAGACATAACACAACGTTAACATAAGCTCCACTAGGCTTCATTTATGGTAAATCAATGTCCACTAACAACCTAAGATCATTTAGTATTTTTCTAACAGATGAAAATGACGGGTCATTTAATAAGGTGATAAAATAAGGGAAGGGGCGTTAGAGTATGTTACGGAGGGGATTGAATGTCAACTAATAAAAGTTACGACGAGGATTGTGTATTTACTTTTGCATGTTTTAGATAACAAAGTGTAAAATTACAGTGGGACATGTGACTATGGGGTAGGGATAGCAAATTTTAGCCCATTAAGTCATACTATCGGGTCGACTTTGGGTATACCCACGGGTACACGATTATATTCATGCCCTAGCCACGAGCAATTGGGTCGGGTTTAGGCACCGCCCATGGACACAAAAGCATATCCGAATTCTATTCATTTGGGTCGGATATCCATGCCCATGGATAAAATTGTCATCCTTAGGCGGAGCATTATTAGAAAAGTTATTATGATGCTAACTTACTGGTTTATATTATATAAAAAGACCATTTGTTTGAAAATATACAAAAAAATCATTCAATTACATCCGTCTCATTTTTTATCGCAGGTCATTTTTAGTTTCCACCGATACTATTTTTAATTAACTTTTAACGCGCCCCCTTTGCGCAAGCATCTGGTAACACTCCTTGCCCCCTCGGCTCAGTTCGAAATTATTTCTCTCCCCCTTTCCATGGCAGGGCAGGGCAGGGCATCCTAAATATAAATTGGCCATTATAATCCCGTCAGGCCATCTCCCTCTCGCCCCCGTCATTCTCCTTTTCCTTTGTGGCTTGCGCAACGGGCGAGGCGAGGCGAGGCGTGGTGCCGGAGGAGGCGAAATATAGCCACCCTCTCCATCCAACCCCCCCCGCCCCCGATTGCTTTGCACCGCCGGAACCTCGCCCCTCCCCGCCGACCGCCATAACCGCAAGGTACTAATGCCTCCTCCCGCTCCCGCTCCCGCTCTGTTCCTCCGTGCCCGCCCGCCCGCCGCTCGTCGAATTTTCCCCGCCGATCGGTCCTGCCCCGCCGCAAAAATCGTGGGGCGCGACGTGGCTCCGAGGCGCGCCTCGCTTTCGTCCCGGCTCCTGCTTCGGGTTGCCACGTTCGGGATACGGCGAGGTCTGGGGGTCGGTCGTGGCGGCGTAGGCCTGTTCGTCGGTGGGATTGATGGCTCCGATGATGGAGTTTCGGGCGTCGATCGCGTGCCTCCGCCGCCCGTGCGCAATGCGACGGCGGGAGGTTTCGCCTGTTTTTTTCGCCGTTTCCTCGGATTTTTGGTTTCGGTTATTATCGGTCGCGCGCGGCGGCGTGCCTGCCTTCCGGGACTCGGGGCTGTTTCCTTTTGATCGCTGTGGTGTTTTCTTCCGGGCGACGGCGCGTGCCATTGTCGTCCGGGCATCGATTCGGTGCCCCAATTGGTCGCAACGTGCGGATGTTTTTTTCCGAGCTGGCGGTTTGAATGACGCCTCAAAAGGTTGCCCCTCTTGCGCACCTTTTCCGACCCCCATCCCCTGTATTCATCTTGACTCCTTCGTGCGCTTTGTGCGTTGCCTTATTTAGTCAGGTTTGTGGACGTATCTTCTCCGTGTTACTCATCTTCGAGTACCATTTTCCTGCGAGTTGTGCGCGTGATTACAAGTGCCACACGCTGTTATGAGTTGTTTTGGATTCGATACATTCTCCAATATAGTACCTGAATTTTAGTGTTTAGAGGGATCGCTGTCAAGCATGCAATTAGCTGATATCGTTTTGGATTCGTAGCTGTTTATGGGGACCTCAATGACTATCTTACTTAAACTGTGGCTCTAGCAATTGTTAATAGGATCCATTCATTGGCTTCGGCACTACGTCGTTGCTTTATTCACAGCTTCCAGTCTTCCAGTATAGAGTATGGACTCAATCTTTGGTGCATGCTTCTGCTTGCTATTTTATTCCGGTGAAAGTGACACATGACAGGGATTGATTATTTATTTGGCTTCAGCTTCTTCATGTGGTCGGATTCGTGTACTTTACCATTATGCATTCAAGTGACAGTTGGGTGTTGTACTTCATGGAATGGAAGACTATTCCGAGTACTGTTTAGCAATGACCCATATCTTGGTTCTTCTTCTACGGTCAACTGGATGTCACAAAAACTATCTTTAATCTTAGCGTGGGCATTTTATAATTCTGGCTTCTCTATGGCTCAAAATGTACCTTGTTATGTGACTTGTCTCTTTCGTCAGGCTGCTGAGTCAAGATATAGGAATTGATGGATCTGTCCACAACCTCTGTTATGGCGGCTAAGGCCTACTCGTACAAAGCAGAGTCACTGGTTAAGGAATACCTTCTTGCAGATGCATATGTTTCGTACACTGCTATGCTTGGTGGGATCCTGATGTGCAAGATGGTATTATTTTGCCCCCCTCTTATTTGTTGACATTTATGATCATGTCACCAGTGAATTTAGTGATGCTCACATGATTCATGTATTTAGATGGAAGAAACAAATAGATGTTAGTTTTATTGCATTTTTGCTTAACTTCACTATGTGAAAATTATGGACTACCGAACACCATTTGTACTATATATGGCTGTTAGTATAAGCAGGTTTCTGTAAAGAACTAATGTAGGATATGCAAATTCTCAGTTTAGCCTGAGATCTAATTAGGAATATGTCGATGGCTACCCACCACATCCGATCCTAAGCCGCGGATGCATCTGAAATCGGTTGAAGTAATGTAAGGTTTAAACTCACATACAAGCTGTGATGAATTTTCAGATTAGAGTCATGCAATAGATTTAACAGTTTGTTTTGGCTTGTAACGTTTTTGTTTTTGTTTAGTATGAGCAGTTAAATTCGGATACTCAATACAAGATTTTCAAAACTAAGCATGTTACGGTTTAGCAAACAAAAATTAACCTAATCCTATCAATATATTAACCATTTTTAATCAATATTTGGCTACCATGGGAAACAGAAGTTGAATCACAATGTATATTTGTTTTTAATCTGTATTATACAGGTTGGCCTCAGTGTATTACCATATATGTTTAGTACCGCAATAATTTCCTATTATTTGCCCTTTGTGTGTGTCTGTGTATGCCAGGATCCCTTACAATACCTTGTGTACCATTTGTATCCTTTAGGCAATAGTGGTATGTATATGTAGTAAGTTATTAACTATTCTGCGAGAATGGCGTTTTGGCTTTCGGCCTCCAAGGAGGCCGATTTAAAAAAAATCAAAAAATTACGTATGTGCGACGTATGTGCGTAAATTTTTTTTGTACAAGTAAACAAGGATGTGAGACGTATGTGCGTAAAATTTCAGGATGAAATACGTTGAAAAGCGACCTGTACAAAAAAGACAAATTCATGGTCTGAGAAGATGAATAGTACCATGTTTAAAAAGCCCCAGATTTGTCTATTTTGCACAGCCCTCATTTCAACGTATTTCATCCTGAAAATTTACACACTTGTGCACTATGCCTTCATCTATCTCTGTATTGTTTTCAAAAAATTTTGAAATGTAAAAATATGAATTTTCATGATTTTTGAATTTTGCATTTGGAGGCCTCCATGGAGCTTGGCCTCCAAAAGCAATTTTCACTATTCTGCGATGTAACAAAGTAGATAGCAGCATGCAGATGATAATCATCACTTCTAGCATTGTTTTCAGAGTTTGACTTTTCAAAACCCTTTGCACTATCCACACTGCAACCTATGATTTTCTCTTGTTTTATTTTACATTTATGTTAACCCTGAAATTCTTGCATGGAACAAGTTATGATTGATCTCTATGTACCAGAACTCTAGCTACTTTCTTGGCTACAAATTTCCTTTTGGTTTGCAGATCTATGACATCACACACTTAGTCAGTTCATTCTTCTACAAGTGTTATGCTTCTCTTACAAAAGCCCAAAAGCTTGAGTGGAACAACAGGTGAAGCCATCTGTCTGCAAAATTTATGTCCAATTTCACCATGTGCTTATTGACATATCTACTCACGACCGATCTTTCACCTATTCTAGGGGCATCTCCACTGTCCATGCAATTTTCATCACATTCATGTCAGTGTACCTAGTATTCTTTTCCGACCTATACTCTGATAAGCTGGATGGACCAGTAACTTTCCGGAGTTCAAACCTCTCTAATATTACACTAGCGGTAAAGTACTATTTTGTTCCCATTCAAGAAATGACTATGTTGGCATGCATTGTCTATTTGCCTCATATCGGCTTAATTTCATTTGTCCAGGTATCTGTTGGGTACTTCATCACTGACATTGCAATGATATTTTGGGTTTATCCTTCTCTAGGTGGAATGGAGTATGTAAGTGCCCTTATGTGATATTTCTGGGTTGCATCCTTGACACACGTGTTAATATTCATTGTATTTGTTCAATTATCATTGCTGCATTTTTTGTATGTATTATTCATTACGGGTTGATCATTGCCAGGTTCTTCATCACTTCCTATCACTTGTTTCCATAGTCTATTCTGTGAATTCTGGGGAAGGCCAGTTGTATACATACATGGTTCTCATCTCTGAAGGAACCACACCTGGAATCAACCTCCGCTGGTATTTGATTTGATTCAATGAATGCACAATATTTCTGGGTCATTATTGTTATTTCATTCGATCTGATCTTTCCTGTTACCTTCTGTTATGAAGGTATCTTGATACTGCTGGACTGAAAAGATCCAAGGCCTATGTTGTGAACGGTAGCTTAATGGTTGTTGCATGGCTGGTAAGTGGAAGTTTCTACAAAGTAGTTATAGAATGCACGTTATTTTTCACGCAACTGACCACAAGTTAATTAGTCCTCACTCTTCAGTATGCCTCAACGTGTGCATACATTAATGAGCATTTCAAATTGTATACCCAGATCAAAAAAATAATTTTGTTGAATTTGCTTCAAGCTAAGGTTTGTCAACTGTTTTATACACTCTATTCCACTATTCCCTTTTAAAAATTGCAGCTAGTGGAATACCTCAAGCTTTGTAATAGATGGTTTTTTGTATTATGTTTGTGTTCTGTATAACTCACATTGGACATTTGCTAACTCGGCTTGGGGAATGGGATACAGTATTAGCAATTGGTCTTGTGATTTACAGAAACTTATCGTACAAGTTGAAATATTAATGCTATTATACCCCCAGATGTTTCTGTGCCGAGGCCATGCTGTAATTTTAGTTTAACTATGCTCTCTTCAGTAGGTTATCCCTAGGTTCTTTGGTTTTGTCTTTGGTTTTTGTTTCTTGCTAGGCCCTTGTGTGTTCCTGTTTCTGATTCCATTTTTTTCTTTTGGCTTGCTTTACTTTGGTCATGCTTTACCACAATTTTCTCTCTAACATAGTCAACCATTTGTGTAATACAGGTGGCACGGATAATTCTCTTCATCTACTTGTTCTACCACATCTACTTCCACTATGATGACGTAATTCCTACTTCTGTTCCAGCACATAACTATGTGGCAAATATCACATCGATGATTCTGACACTAAGTTTGATCTGAATTATTGACAGGTGATGCAGATGCGGACCTTCAGCCGCGTTCTGATATTTGGCGTGCCCACAATACTACTCATCATGAACACGATATGGTTTGCAAAGATCTTGAGAGGCCTTAAAAAGACGCTAACCAAGAGGGAGTGAAGAGGAGAAGAATAGCAGATGCAAGCTCATGGCGGCCCATCTACAAAAACCATCATCCTGCCTTACAGTCACATAAAACTACATATACTCCCCGAGCAAAACTAGATAGTGCGACTCGCAGCACAAGCTAAAATCCCATGTACATAATCCAGAAGTATGCTTGAGCACGGCCTCAAATTTTCCACGGATATTCTCCGTCTTGTACATATACCGGTCTGGATATTGCTTAGGAAGCTTCAAACTGCATGTGCATTGGATGCTTCTAAGCCCCCCTCGACCACTGACACTGAGATAGTCGTCGGTCATCAAAAGTGACATTTGAAAGGTTGAAATCTGGCATCTGTTTTTAGTTACGACTTACGACTCTCAGGAATGTGAAAGCTGGTATTGTTCTTGACTTCTGAATCTGAATTGTAATGTTTCATTCTCTTATCATTGCAAGGAAACCCTGCTCAATCTTGGTGTGCAGCAGCAGCTCTGTAGCTGACTGTTTGTGATCACTACCATGTGTGACCCCCTTTGATCTTTTTTCTATTCATAGGGCAAAATCGTGTCAATTACAACAAGGAGCGCAAAACACAACCTATTTGGATGGCAGAAGAGCTGCTCCAGTTCTTTGTGTGATGAAGAAATGACGATTATTTCTTTACTTTTGCGATGAACAGATGATTATTCTGCATACAAAGTGCACATAATTTTCACTTTCTGCATTGCATTCAGGTGGTATAAAATTGCCTGTGGGTGTGTGTGTGTGTGTGTTACGTGAGGCTACGGCTAAGCAGGCCCTGAAATGAGAGGAGGAGGTCCTTGTTTTCTGCGCCGAAGATCTGGTCTGCCTTTTCGAGGGTCTCCTGCACCACCACACCAATATAGTATAAGTATACCTCAAGATCTGTATCCGAAAGAAACCACAAATACAGCTGGAAACTGAAAGTGAGGGTTACCTCTTGGGATTGCCTGTGAGCGTTGAGCTCCTTGATGTTGGCGAGGAAAGCAGCAAACTGTTCGTACGACAGACGGCTCCTGCGGATGAAGAAAAAAGGAGACAAATAAATTGATGACATGTTTTCGTACCAAGAATCCAATGTTTTGCAGGCTATGGTATACCAAAAGGAAACGAGAGCTACCTCGCTTGACGGAAGAACTCCTTGCCATCTATCCTCGTCGTGCGCCCTGAAACCAAAAACAGAAGAACAACTACGTACTTAGCGGAGAGAATGAAGAGCAATCTCCAGATGAATGAGCTAGCTCCTGTGAATGCTGATGAACTCTTGTGTCGAACAAAAAGGACTACCTGAGACTGAGTGCCCACGAGGGGGCGAGTTGGCCGCAGAGGACATCTTGCTGGAGGGGAGCCACGCCGACATCGCCATGTGGCCTTCGAGCCGCGGGGAAGTGGCGGCGCCGGCGCCGCTGCTGCCGGACGACAGCTTCGGCGACACGGCCGTGGAGTACCGTCGAGGGGAAGAGGCGCGGGACGCCAGCTTCGGGGACACGGCGGTGGAGTATCTCCGGGCGGAGGCCGCGGAGGAGGACCTCTGCTTCGGCGCCGGGTCGGCGATGAGGCGCGGGGTCATGTGCGTGATGGTGAGCTTCTGCTCGAACGGCCTTGCCACTGTCAACGTGCACACAACAGAAGCATTGTTCAGAATCCTGTAGTTGTGCTGCACTGCAGATACGTATTATTGGAATGTTGTTGATCGTGACTGAGCGCATACCTTCCTGGTTCACGCTTTCGGCTTCCGAAGATCCGTCGGCTCGGGTGGTGGATGCAGGAGCAGGATTATTGCTCGCGGACGCGTCGTCTTCGGGGTGGTCGCGAGAAGAATTAGTTAACACAGATGGAGCACAATGAGCTGCTAGAGATGAACATTGTCCAAGAGGGAGAGCAGTGATCAAAAGAATATATACCTCTCCAGGAACTTGCTTTGGCGACCGATTGCTCGCAGGTCCTGATGTCCACTGTCTCCTGACTCTGCAGAGCACGAGACACGTAATGATTCATGACTAAATACTAGCAATGCATACACTGGTCTTCGGTTACAGAGGACGGCAACAGTGGCCATTGCCCGACAGAAACAGGGGACAGAGGATCGGTTTAAACTGGAGGAGCTTACTGAAGAATTGTCGTCCCCCAGTGTCTGCATCAGGTGTCTCTTGAACGTCTCCAGCTGCAAGCGGAAACCCACCA
Organism: Triticum urartu; assembly: GCF_003073215.2. Taxonomy (NCBI): domain Eukaryota; kingdom Viridiplantae; phylum Streptophyta; class Magnoliopsida; order Poales; family Poaceae; genus Triticum; species Triticum urartu. Next base: position 544,604,449 of record NC_053024.1, read on the forward strand.
GAAAAGTTAGTGATAGTAAACGCGAGGAGAACAGCCGTGTGATCGCAGATCACAAATGGCGTCACCTTGGAGAGGTCCCTGGCCAGCTTCCTGGACGTCTGGACGAGCGAGTCCCTCTCCTTCACCAGCTTAGCCTACACGACAAGAAGAAGAAGACCAACGACAAAATCTCAGCACCAGCTAGCAACCGGCAAAACCGAGGCGGCGAGGCGGTCGAGGTCACGTACGTTGTCATCGAGGACGGCGCGGAGGCGGGCGTCGGCGTCGCGGAGGGCCTGGTCGAGCTCCTCGGCCCTGTCGGCGAGCTCGGCGGCGAGGCGGTCCTTGTCGGCCAGCTTCTGGCGGAGGCGCGCGGCCTCGTGCTCCAGGCGGGAGGCGCGCGCGGCCACGGCCACGGCGGTGATCTTGCGGGCCACCTCCAGCTGGTCGTACGGGTCCGGCGGCAGCGCGGCCACGATGGCCTCGGACAGCCCGGCGCCCTCGGCGGGAGGTTGAGGCGCCGGCGTGGCGGCGTGGGCGCTGGGGGTCTGCGTCATCGGGCGACTGGGGTTGGAATGGAGTGCCGGATCGGACGTGGTGGTGGTGGTGAGATCCGAAGCGGGGAGGAGGAGGTTATCGGGGGGCGGGAAGGAAGGAATGTGGTGCTGCTGCTAGTGGAGGTGGCGATCGAGGAGAGGGGCGCGGCCGTCAGCTTGCGTTTGAATATATGCGTCGCGCACGTCGAGTTCCGTCTTGGCTCTTGGAAAGCGCCTGCCACGTCCCATCCGGGGAAGATACGAAAAATCCCTACGAAACAGCTACGGGAACAGGGTCGGCCCTCCGTGGTCCCAGCCTGTACTCTAGTCTGTAGACATTCTTTTTGTGTTTCAATCAGAGAGATTTATTCAACCAATGAATTCCTGGCATCATTACTAACAAGCTGGTGAGCAGGAAAGAGGGTCTCGAACCAGTTCAACTTTCGGTAATCGTCAGAGTGCATGCATGTTTTGCACAAAGATGGACCGATACATTAGCTGGTCGGTTTACATGTTGAATATCAAAAAAAAAACCGAGGAAGCTAGCTCTTCAATTTCTAGTAATACTGATGCCACCACAGACAAGCTATAATGCCGAGTCTTTCAAAAATTAACAATCTCTAGACAATCTGTTTCCATGATCACACCGAAGAATCCACGTAGCTTTGTAAATATCACCCCATCTCGCAACGCCATCGTCTCACCAATGAACGGATCAAAGACCCTGTAGACATCTTCCCGGCCGTACGTTTGGCATTTCCGCTCGTAGTCGTAGTACGATCGATGAAGGCTCGGTATGCGCTGGTGCTGAACTCCACCGGCGACCGTGGCTGCTACGATGTAGTAATTGATTTCTGCGGGAATATTTATAACTAAGGAGTAATTGAAAACTTACACAATTCAGTCGTTGTAGTATAGTGGTAAGTATTCCCGCCTGTCACGCGGGTGACCCGGGTTCGATCCCCGGCAACGGCGTGAAACTATTTTTGCGCTTTATGGCGGTTTAGTTCATTTTTGTCCGCTCGGTCTTTCTTTTTTTGCCTACTCGGTCGATGTGGGCTCATTGCTCACTGGGCCATACACCGGACCCGGGTACTCCTTATATGACTTCCTCAAAACCTGAATTTGTCCTTTTGCTATATAAAAATTTCCCCTGAAAATACTACATAAAAAACCCTTAAGAAGTACAAATTTATTTCACTAATTTTATATAATCAGTTTAATTATTTGTAAAGTCTTAGTGTGCTGTAAAATATATACTTTAGAGAAAAGTTATTGTATGTGAAAAGAAATTATACTCACATACATCAAAATAATATCCGTGCATTTGAATATGATGTTCATATATTTAAAATTATTCTCGTGAAATGTCCATATAATTCAAAGAGATGTTCGTGTTTAAAAAATAATAAAGGTTAACATGTTCCAAACAAGTGGTCATGTAAAATAGTACCCCCCTCCGATCCAAAATAAGTATCGCAACTTTGAACTAAGGTCAAGGGAGTATGTTTTAAAATGTGGGGCCTAGCAAAGGAGAAATCACCACAGCGACGTATTGCAAACATCTAGTGTGACTTTTGTTCTTTGTTAGTCAGATTTTATTAAGGCAAATCATTAGCAACACAAAAGCTACGAGAAAAAAGGATTTGCCGCACACACAAAAAAGATGAGAATATGCCAAGGAGTAGGTTCACCTGCAACCTGTCTCACGGGTGGGATCTCAATATAAACAATTAATACAAGTATGATAACCCCGCAAAAAAACACAAGTATATAAATAAAATAAAATACTTTGCAAGTGATAAGCGGACAATTGTATCCAAAAAGCCAAGCAACTTATGAACAACATGTTTTATGAATGATTCGCATGAGGTTGAACGTAAAGACCAACGGCAGCCAACAAGCAAAGCGGCATATGTGCAACATGTTTTACGAAGGATTCAGGAAGGTCTTGTGGCACTCTACATGGCTTTGAATATCTGCAAATACAACCATGAAAAGAAACATATGTGTAACCACATTAACAAATTTATATATGTACATTCATAATAATGGCGGAGATGTACGCACAAGTACACAATTGCTGGCATGGTAGTCAAGCACGAACATGATAACAAACAGGGTTATCTCTGTGTCAGAAAGGTCAAACACAATGACCCGGAGTCCTCGAAATTATCCTTAGCCAGGACATTGAAGTTAAGGAAGTACGTGCTACAACTTACCTAAAAATGTGTGTTCATTAATTTCCTGCCGCATGTCTAGTCATGATGGTCTTCTCTAAAAAGATAGTGTGAAATGGGGAGGGGTTGGGACACATGGGGCACGTGGGCCTCGGTTTCCCAACCGAATCCTCTATATACATGCAGCCTTAGGGCTGGGCATAAAACAAAAAGAAAAGAATAAAAAACCAAACCGAACCCAAAATAAATAAACTAAATTCATCGTTTTTTGAGTTAGCAACAGAAAAATTGGTTTCTAGATCTAGCTACCCGATTTAGTAAATTGGATTTGGTTTATAGCCTCGGTTAGCCGTAAAACTGAAGAATCTCGTGTGTGCCCACATGAGCGGGCTTTCAGTCTGTTGATCGTATAGGACTTGAGGCCCAATACTCCAATAGATCTAGTCCATCCCCAAATATGAATTTGACCTAGAAGTAATTAGAAAAGCTATTGTTGAAATGATCATCGAAGACGAGCATCCCTTTGCTCATACGAAAAGGTTGATTTTTCGAAAATGGTGGAAAAGACCTGTTCACGTTTCTATGTGCCCTCTAGAAGAACCACCACTAGAGATGGTGTATGCAGTTATTTTGGAGAGAAGCCAAGCACAAACTGTTTTTTCATGAAATCATGTGAAAGAGTGTGCCTCGCAACGGTTTGTTGGACTTCTCAATAACAAGATAGCTACATGGTAGTCACAACACATTTTATTGATGGTGATTGGAACTACACAAGAAGGTTATTAGTTTATTCCTAATAAAGGTCATAAGGGAGACATACCCGAAGATAAAACAAACAGATCCTCAAGTCGCTCCTCCCTCGTCCTTAAAGAAAGAAAGCTAGGGTTCCAACCTCTCGCCGGCGCCGGCGCAGGTCCGCGTCGTCTCCGGTGGCCCTAGGGCCATGGAGGTGCGATGGATCCTGGCAAGGGCCGGCGGGAGGGCTCCGTTTTTAGTCTTTTTTCCTGTCTTGTTAGGGTTTGTGTCCTGCTCAGGAAGGCGAGAAGGCGGCGACTCCCTGAAGATGGAATAAAGGTCTCCCCGCCTAGCCCCCGTTCCGGCGGTGCGTCTAGCATCATTGGTGGGCGTGTGGAGGTGTGTCTCTGGCGGATCTATCTTTGGTGGATTAGCTCGGATCTTGTCGTTGTTCGTCTACGTTCGTGTGTCGGGTTGAATCCTTCCAGCCTACGTTATTCTTCATCGGTGGCGGTTGCTATTATGGTGCGCCGGTCCTATGGGGCCTTAGCACGACGACTTCCCGACTGTCTACTACAACAAGTTGTGCCCGACCCGGCGATGGAGGGGTGATGACGGCGGCGCGTCTTTGGCTCGCTTCAGTGCTTATAGTCGTCGCTAGATGGTCTACGGACCCGGATGTAATTTTTATTTCTGGTGTTCGTTGTACTATCATGATTGAAGATGAATAGATTGGAAGTTTTTCCGCAAAAAAGGTCATAAGGGAGAATATATTGAGAAATCCTTAGAGAAAATGCTTGATGGAGTGGGGTATTGACAAGGTTATGACAATAACAATTGATAATCATAGCGCTAATGATGGTGGTCTAACTTACATCCGAAAGAAAATGAGCAAATCAAAAGAAACATAGCCAATGGTAATTCTCCAATTGAGGTGTGTTGCCCATATTATTAATTTAATTGTTTCTGCTGGTCTTAAAGACTCAGATGACTCAATTAAGCGTGTGTGTGGTTGCTACCTCTTGAGCACTGCGTTGGTTTTCCCTTGAAGAGGAAAGGGTGATACAACAAAGTAGGGTAAGTATTTCCCTTAGTTTTTGAGAACCAAGGTATCAATCCAGTGGGAGACTACACGCAAGTCCCTCGTACTTACACAAACAAATAAGTACCTCGCAACCAACATGATAAAGGGGTTGTCAATCCCTTCACGGTCACTTACGAGAGTGAGATCTGATAGAGATAACAATAATAAGATAAATATTTTTGGTATTTTTATGATATAGATTGAAAGTAAAGATTGCAAAATAAAATAAATTGGAAACTTATATGATAAAAGATAGAACCGGAGGCCATAGGTTTCACTAGTGGCTTCTCTCAAGATAGCATAAGTATCACGGTGGGTGAACAAATTACTGTCGAACAATTGATAGAAAAGCGAATAATTATGAGAATATCTAGGCATGATCATGTATATAGGCATCACGTCCGCGACAAGTAGACCGAAACGATTCTGCATCTACTACTATTACTCCACACATCGACCGCTATCCGGCATGCATCTAGAGTATTAAGTTCATAAGAACAGAGTAACGCATTAGGCAAGATGACATGATGTAGAGGGATAAACTCAAGCAATATGATATAAACCCCATCTTTTTATCCTCGATGGCAATAATACAATACGTGCCTTGCTGCCCCTGCTATCACTGGGAAAGGACACCGTAAGATTGAACCCAAAGCTAAGAACTTCTCCCATTGCAAGAAAGATCAATTTAGTAGGCCAAATCAAACTGATAATTCGAAGAGACTTGCAAAGATAGCCAATCATACATAAAAGATTTAAGAAAAGAATCAAATATTGTTTATAGATAAACTTGATCATAAACCCACAATTCATCGGATCTCGACAAACACACCGCAAAAAAGTTACATCAAATAGATCTCCAAGAAGATCGAGGAGAACATCGTATTGAGATCCAAAGAGAGAGAAGAAGCCATCTAGCTAATAACTATGGACACGAAGGTCTGTGGTAAACTACTCACACATCATCGGAGAGGCTATGGTGTTGATGTAGAAGCCTTCCGTGATCGATTCCCCCTCTGGCGGAGTTCCGGAAAAGGCCCCAAGATGGGATCTCTTGGGTACAGAATGTTGTGGCGGTGGAAATAGGGTTCCGTGGTGCTCCTGGATGTTTTCGGGGTATATGGACATATATAGGAGGAAGAAGTAGGTCGGTGGAGCTACGAGGGGCCCATGAGGGTGGAGGGCGCGCCCAGGGGGCAGGCTCGCCTCCCTGCCTCATGGCCTCCTTGTTGATTTCTTGACGTCTACTCCAAATCCCCTGGATCACGTTTGTTCCAAAAGTAACTCTCCCGAAGGTTTCATTCCATTTGGATTCCGTTTGATATTCCTTTTCTGGAAACACTAAAATAGGCAAAAAACAGCAATTTTCACTAGGCGTTGGGTTAGTAGGTTAGTCCCAAAAATAATATAAAAGTGAATAAATAAGCCCATTAACATCCAAAACAGGTAATATAATAGAATGGAACAATAAAAAATTATAGATACGTTGGAGACGTATCAAGCATCCCCAAGCTTAATTCCTGCTCGTCCTCGAGTAGGTAAATGATAGAAACAGAATTTTTGATGTGGAATGCTACCTAGCGTAATTCTCAATGTAATTTTCTTTATTGTGACATGAATGTTCAGATCCGAAAGATTCAAGACAAAAGTTTAATATTGACATAAAAATAATAATACTTCAAGCATACTAACTAAGCAATTATGTCTTCTCAAAATAACATGGCCAAAGAAAGTTATCCCTACAAAATCATATAGTTTGGCTGTGCTCTATCTTCACCATACAAAATATTTAAATCATGCACAACCCCGATGACAAGCCAAGCAATTGTTTCAAACTTTTGATGTTCTCAAAAATTTTCAATCTTCACGCAATACATGAGCATGAGCCATGGACATAACACTATTGGTGGAATAGAATGGTGGTTGTGGAGAAGACAAAAAGGAGAAGATAGTCTCACATCAACTAGGCATATCAATGGGCTATGGAGATGCCCATCAATAGATATCAATGTGAGTGAGTAGGGATTGCCATGCAACGGACGCACTAGAGCTATAAGTGTATGAAAGCTCAACAAAACAAACTAAGTGGGTGTGCATCCAACTTGCTTGCTCACGAAGACCTAGGGCATTTTGAGGAAGCCCATCATTGGAATATACAAGCCAAGTTCTATAAAAATTCCCACTAGTATATGAAAGTGACAACATAGGAGACTCTCTATCACGAAGATCATGGTGCTACTTTGAAGCACAAGTGTGGTAAAAGGATAGTGTCCCTTCTCTCTTTTTTTCTTATTTTTTTATTTGGGCCTTTACTCCTCTTTTTTATGGCCTCCTTTTCCCCTTTTTTTTTCCGGAGTCTCATCCCGACTTGTGGGGGAATCATAGTCTCCATCATACTTTCCTCACATGGGACAATGCTCTAATAATGATGATCATCACACTTTATTTACTTACAACTCAAGAATTACAACTCAATTCTTAGAACAAAATATGACTCTATGTGAATGCCTCTGGCGGTGTACTGGGATGTGCAATGACTCATGCGTGACATGTATGAAAGAATTATAAAGGTGGCTTTGCCACAAATACGATGTCATCTACATGATCATGCACGACAATATGACAATGATGAAGCGTGTCATAATAAACGGAACGGTGGAAAGTTGCATGGCAATATATCTTGGAATGGCTATGGAAATGCAACAATAGGTAGGTATGGTGGCTGTTTTGAGGAAGGTATATGGTGGATTTATGGTACCGGCGAAAGTTGCGTGGTACTAGAGAGGCTAGCAATGGTGGAAGGGTGAGAGTGCGTATAATCCATGGACTCAACATTAGTCATAAAGAACTCACATACTTATTGCAAAAAAAAATTAATTATCGAAACAAAGTACGCGCATGCTCCTAGGGGATAGATTGGTAGGAAAAGACCATCGCTCGTCCCCGACCGCCACTCATAAGGAAGACAATCAATAAATAAATCATGCTCCGACTTCATCACATAACGGTTCACCATACGTGCATGCTACGGAAATCACAAACTTTGGCACAAGTATTTCTCAAATTCACAACTACTCAACTAGCATGACTCTAATATCAACATCTTCATATCTCAAAACAATAATCAAGTAGCAAACTTCTCATAGTATTCAATGCACTTTTTATGATAGTTTGTATTATACCCATCTTGGATGCCCATCATATTAGGACTAATTTTATAACCAAAGAAAATTACCATGCTGTTCCAAAAGACTCTCAAAATAATATGAGTGAAGCATGAGAGATCAATAATTTCTATAAAATAAAACCACCACCGTGCTCTAAAAAGATATAAGTGAAGCACTAGAGCAAAATTATCTAGATCAAAAGATATAAGTGAAGCACATAGAGTGTTCTAATAAATTCCAATTCATATGTGTCTCTCCCAAAAGGTGTGTACAACAAGGATGATTGTGGTAAACTAAAAAGAAAAGGCTCAAATCATACAAGACGCTCTAAGAAAAACACATATCATGTGATAAATAAAAATATAGCCTCAAGTAAAGTTACCGATGGAAGAAGACGAAAGAGGGGATGCCTTCGGGGGCATCCCCAAGCTTAGGATTTTGGTTGTCCTTGAATTTTACCTTGGGGTGCCTTGGGCATCCTCAAGCTTAGGCTCTTTCCACTCCTTATTCCATAATCCATCAAATCTTTATACAAAACTTGAAAACTTCACAACACAAAACTCAACAGAAATTCTCATGATCTCCGTTAGTATAAGAAAACAAATAACCACTTAATGTACTGTAATGAACTCATTCTTCATTTATATTGGTGTTAAACCTACTATATTCCAACTTCTCTATGATTCATACCCTCCGATACTAGCCATTGATGCATCAAAATAAGCAAACAACACACGAAAAACAGACCAATCTATAGTAATCTGTAGGTTTCGAATACTTCTGTAACCCCAAAAATTCTGAAATAAATTGCTGGACGTGAGGAATTTATCTATTAATCATCTGCAAAAAGAATCAACCTAATCACTGTTGGAAATATGCCCTAGAGGCAATAATAAATAAGTTATTATTATATTTCCTTGTTCATGATAATCGTTTATTATCCATGCTATAATTGTATTGATAGGAAACTCAGATACATGTGTGGATACATAGACAACACCATGTCCCTAGTAAGCCTCTAGTTGACTAGCTCGTTGATCAATAGATGGTTACGGTTTCCTGACCATGGACATTGGATGTCATTGATAACGGGATCACATCATTAGGAGAATGATGTGATGGACAAGACCCAATCCTAAGCCTAGCACAAAGATCGTGTAGTTCGTATGCTAAAGCTTTTCTAATGTCAAGTATCATTTCCTTAGACCATGAGATTATGCAACTCCCGGATACCGTAGGAATGCTTTGGGTGTATC